>NC_041385.1:404796162-404803218 GCF_002162155.2 Triticum dicoccoides | reverse complement strand
GGCGGAGGCGCGGGCCGGCTCGGGCCGCGGGGGCCGGGGACGGGCCGCACGGGCCGGCGGCGCGGGGCGGCGGCGGTCGCCACGTGGCGCGCCCCGATTGGCGCGGGCGGCGGCGGCTGGATGGAACGGACATGTCCGGCCGTCGGCGGACATGTCCGGCCGCGCGGAGGGGAATTTTTAGGGTTAGGGTGGAAATGATCCGCGAATTTCGGGGGAGAGGGCATATTTATAGGTCGAGGGAGCTAGGAGAGTCCAAATGAGGCACGGTTTTCGGCCACGCGATCGTGATCGAACGACCGAGAGCATGGAGGGGAGTTAGATGGGTTTTGGGCCAATTTGGAAGGGTGTTGGGCTGCAAAGAGAAAGAGGGGTTTTGGGCTACGCGGTTAACTGTTGGAGTACCAAACGACCTCCAAATGGCACGAAACTTGACAGGCGGTCTACCGGTGCTATACCAAGGCCGCTTGGCAAGACTCGGTCCATTCCGAGAATGTTTAACACCCACTCACAAAAAGGGAGAAGAGGGGGACGCCGGAGGACATAGGAGCGCCGGATTGCAAAACGGACAACGGGGAAAATGTTCGGATGCATGAGACAAACACGTATGCAAAATGAAATGCACATGATGACATGATAAAATGCAACACGCAAGCAAAATGACATGGCAACTACGCGAATAACTGGCAGACACCTGGTGCATCGAATCCGGGGCGTTACAACACTCCTCCACTAACAAGAGATCTCGTCCCGAGACCTTAGGACCGAGACGGGATAGAAAAGGGAAGAGGTGAAGCAAGAACTGAAGAGAAGAAGCAAAGAATCAAGAGCACTCGAGAAGAAGAGTGGAACGACGAGAATGACAAGAATCAAATGCTCATGGAAACACGATAGACTCTGAAAGCACTCCGGTTAGAACGAGATGAGAAACGAATAAGACTGAAAGAATTTAGGTAGCACTCCGGCTGAAAATGGAAGGGATAGAACAAGAACTTGAGAAGATGGAATGACACCTGGCGAGAAGAACAATGCAAAGCCTCCGAAAGAATTGAAATAGAATTGAAAAGAACTTAGAAGGAAGGATTGACTGGAGTTGTTGAGGAAATCAACAACGAAAGAATAAGCTTGTCGTGGACTTATGGATAACATCTCAGAAATTATGAGGTGATAACCAGCCGCAAACGGAAATGATTGGATAGCTGAGAAGAATGAAGAAATGCAAAAATCCAATTCAAAAGAATACGGAGAATTAATTGCACTTCGAGATGCGAGAAGAAAAGATACTTGAACTCCACCAACAAAAACTTGATGAACTCTTGAAGAATGAATTAAATCATGAAGATCCACCATGAAGAACTCCGGTGAAAAAAGGATGATGAAATAGAATGAAGGAAGAAAGAATAAGATGAGCCTTGCGGTGATTAAGATGGGGATTCCGACGAAATGACCGAGGAAATTTGAACTCCGGAAAAGAAAAGATGAAAACACTTGGAACTAGAATTTATTCATTAAGAACAAACTCCGTAGGAAGGGATTAATCACTCTGATGAAATAAGAATAAGATTTATTGTATGCTTATCCTTCATCAAAATAAATTGATGAGAAACAATGGATTTTTGCATATTACTTATTCTTCTTGAAAAAGGATTGAGAATTGACATATCGCGAACTTGAGAAGGTCTTCATGAACCACCGGTAGGATTGGAAAGAACTAATGGATTAAAATGATAATCGAGGAAAAAGAATCTTGGACGAACCACCGTAAGAATTCGAAAATGACTGATGAAAGAGAATGAATCACCGGGAAGAAACAATATGTTTGAGGGGGATTTAGATGCAAAAGAACAATTAGATCATGAGCTGATTAAAGAACACTTGAATGAAGCACCGGGATAATTGGATAACGGTAGCTGGAACGATGGCCTCTGGTGAGAATAAACGGGAAAACAACTCATGGCATACTCCGGATGGGTGCAAAGAACTTCTGACAAACGGAATAATTCGCGAGGATAACATGAAGCTAGGACCACGAAACTTCGAGAGAATGAAAACCGAAAAGGTTGAGCCAACAATGAAATGATTTGAAATCGATCTTGAAAGAAGCATGTGACTGATGAAATTCATACCTATGTCACACTCTGAAAAGAATTGAGAATAACTCCGGGGAATTAGAAGAGTCAGGTTAGATCCTGGAAAAGACCTGTGGGTTAGGGCCCACTGAAATAGAACACCGTTGGAAATGGATGTTGAACAGATAGATGATGCACCGGAACAATTGAAATATTTGAATGAGGTGACAACCTCGAATTAATTGGAACACAGACGAATCTCCTGAGATGTCTTCCGAACTCCGGAATGATAAACTGGCGAGAGGCGAACAAGCAGGGAAAATACTTGATCGAAGGGAAAGAATGCGATCACCCGAAAAACTTGAATTGAGTCCCCCGGAGAAGAGATGAAGAATGACGAACGAGACGAGAATTCACCGGTTGAAATGATCTAGGAAGACTGAAGAGGCTCTACACGAATGGAATAGATGGTCGAGAGAGAGTCAGACTCCGGGAAGAGAAAGGGTGGGAGGGCGGGAAAACAAAATCATCTTGGAAGGGGAAATCGACGAATATCTTGAAGAGAAAACACCGGTTGAAAACATTGAAGAAAGAAGGCAAGGACTTCGTACGAGTAGGATGGATACTCGATTATGGACTCCGGCTCTGAGGAGAAAAAGGGTGGGCGGGTGGGAAAAGAAGACAACTGAGATCGCACTCAAAGATGAAGCGGCTCGAGTCAACTTGACGAGAAATGCACCGGATGAAAAGAGATGAGAACCAACGATCGGAAAACCAACTGCGTGATCCTAAAGAAAAATTTGAAGGGGAAGAGAAGTAACTCAAAATACCTACGTCAAGATTCCTCAACAGAGCGACGAAGGGGCTGAGGAGTAAAAAGAATTCCTACTCTCCGAGATAACTAGACTCCAAAAATAGTTTTTCTCTAGACTCAACAACGGCCAAACTACACGATCAATCAAGGGGCTCCTAGGGTCGGTCGAGGCTCTGATACCAACTTGTCACGCCCAATATGCGACCCTATCCAAAAGGAACTCGAAGGTCCCACCAAGGATAGACCCGCATATTGAAACGCTTTTGCAAGGTGGATATCATTACATCAACATTACATAATAGATGGGGATACATACAAGAGGCATACAATGCCACACGGATACAACATCACAATACATAAGAGCATCATCCAACTACGGATGGAACACAAACAGAAACTCAAACGACATCCACCCTACTAGCCCAGGCTGCCGACCTGGAACCTATCCCCTTATCGAAGAAGAAGCAGAAGAAGAACTCCAAAACAAGCAAGCATCGCTCTCGCGTCAAGAACATCGCGAAACCTGTACCTGCAACTGTTGTTGTAGTAATCTGTGAGCCACGAGGACTCAGCAATCCCATTACCATGGGTATCAAGACTAGCAAAGCTTAAAGGGAAAGGAAGGGGTAAAGTGGTGAGGCTGAAGCAGCGGCTAAGCATGATATGGTGGCTAACATACGCAAATAAGAGCGAGAAGAGAGCAAGCAGAACGGTCGTCAACTAGTAATGACCAAGAAGTGATCCTGAACTCCTACTTACGTCAAACATAACCCAGAAACCGTGTTCACTTCCCGTACTCCGCCGAAAAGAGACCATCACGGCTACACACGCGGTTGTTGCGTTTTAATTCGGATCCGGTGTCAAGTTATCTACAACCGGACATTAACAAATTCCAATCTGCCTATAACCGTAGGCACGACTTTTGAAAGATTATACCCTGGAGGGGTGTCCCAACTTAGCCCATGACAAGCTCTCGCGATCAACGAAGGAATAGACCTTCTCCCAGGAAGACCCGATCAGATTTGGAATCCCGGTTTACAAGACATTCCGACAATGGTAAAACAAGACCAGCAAAGCCGCCCGATGCGCCGACAATCCCGATAGGAGCTGCACATATCTCGTTCTCAGGGCAACACCGGATGAGCAATCCGTACAACTAAAACCAGACCTCAAGTTTCCCTGAGGGGGCGCTGCAAAGGGCTCTAGTTCGGACCAACACTTAGACAAGCACTGGCCCGGGGTGGCTATAATAAAGATGACCCTCGAGAGAGCGACTCCCAAGGGAAAAGTAGGTGGTGGTGAGGCAAATGGTAAAACCAAGGTTGGGCCTTGCTGGAGGAGTTTTATTCAAAGCGAACTGTCGAGGGGGTCCCATAAATCACCCGACCGCGTAAGGAACGCAAAATCCAGGAACATAACACCGGTATGACGGAAACTAGGGCGGCAAGAGTGGAACAAAACACTAGGCAAAAGGCCGAGTCTTCCACCCTTAACCAAGTATATAGATGCATTAATAATATAAGAGATACTGTGATATCCCAATCAAAATCCTGTTCACCATGGAGAAATCTTCAACTTCACCTGCAACTAGCAACGCTATAAGAGGGGCTGAGCAAAAGCGGTAACATAGCCAAGCAATGGTTTGCATAGGAAGGGTGTCAAAGGTTAGAGGTTCATGGCAATTTGGGATGGCTTGATAAACAGGTGATAGGTAACGCAGCATAGCGATAGAACGAAGCAACTAGCATAGCAATGATATTAGTGAGATCCAGGGTAGCGGTCATCTTGCTTGAAATCCCGCAAGGAAGAAGAACGAGTCCATGAAGAAGATGAATCCACGAAGACGAACCAAGCGTAGACGAACGAATCCTCACGATCGCAACGAAACAGGAACTATCGAAAGAAGCACACAACATAGTAAACACACCACACATAAACAAGGCATGATGCACAACAAGCATGATGCATGACAAGACTACATGAAGCTACTCATGGCAAGAGATGATGCAAACAAGAGCAACACATCAGGGCAAGTTTAAATGAGGCTGGGAACAACATATAACAATTCCGGTAAGTCCTCATGCAAATTTAGAAATTTGTCCAGATCTGAACAAACCTTATGTTCAAGTAGTTAAGCAACAAGTTAAGATGCACAAAGATGATCTACACGAGATTCTAGTCAAGTTACATATAAAGTTCATTTAGTTCGGAGCTACGGCCTAGAAGATATGAGCAACACAAGTTAAACATGGCATTGATGCAAAATGCACCCAAACATCAAGCAGACACCTCAAAACATGGATGCAACATGATAATATGAAACTACATGCAAAATCAAGCAAGTTTCATATAGAGCACACTCAAAACGGAGCAACGGTTCAACACACACACTATACAAGTTAAAGCAACAATCTGTCCAAAACAGCAACTAGGCATATTGCAAGCATCAAAACAATATGCTACAACACCCAAACATGAGAACAAAAGGCATGGACAAGATGTACAGGTAAAGCATAACAAAACATGAACACTGAGCTATCTCCAGAAATCACTAGAACATGTTCAAATACACATGGTAAGATTGCAAGTAATAACAATTTCAGACTTTGCAGAAAATAACATCATGATGCAATGTTCAGAGCTATCAAACAATATGGTACAGGAACTTATCATGGCAAACAAAGGTATGGCATGAATCTACTAATTGCATAGATCAAGAGTCCCTTACTGACCATAAGACAAAAAGGATCAGAAAATATGATGGCACCCACGTAAACATAGCAAGTTATTATACAGATTCATACATGGCAGAAACAGAATTATGAAGGCATGTAAATGAGCTTGTGCAACTCACTACAGAGCAATACATGGCATGGCAAGGCACCCAACAGTAAGAAGGCATGTTTGTGAAGCTAAGCATGGTAATAGCAAGGTCATAGGATGCATGGATCACTAGCAAAACACATGGAAACAACTGAACTTAATGTTAACAGGCTGACAGCAACATTATGAAGCAACTTTGGAGCAAGATATGAACAATCTACATCAAGATAAAAATGCAACCAGGGGCATGTATGGATAGAGGATGATATGTGGAACAAAACATGTTTATAGAACATCTCCAGATTATGCATAAATGATTAGTAGCAACATGTTTATATAGCATCACGAAATAACAGATTCAGCCTAGCAAAACAGCAACATCATGTACCCTACTTAACAAGCTCGAATCACTCACCACAAGTCATTTCATGACAAGATAAGCATAGCATCATCAAGAAAACATGTTTGTAAAACAAACCAAGTCAAGAACAAGTCCATAGCATGCAAGGATCAACTATAGCAATCTTGGCCAAATTGAATAACATGTAAACAATCTGCCAGGAAACATTTTGAAGCAAAAGTAGAGCACGAAAATGACATGCTACACTACTCCATAATTGCAACCAAGGGCATGAATGGATAGACAAACATCATATGTTCTAAACACCTTTACTGAAGTATCTCTAAATATGCATGGATCTCTTTGTAGCATCAAGTTTACATGGCATCAAACTAACAGCGGAACAAAGACTAAAATCAGCAACATCACGATGCCTAGTTTGCATGCTTGTGCTAGTCACCACATTGATCACAAAAATACATGGTAAGCACCTCTGTAAAGAAGACATGGCATAGTTCGAAACACATGAAGACATCAACCTCATAGGATGCACACATCAATCACGGCAAAAATGACAAAAGAGCTCGTTCTGTTAAGAAACAGCAGAAAACATTATGAAGCACTCTTACAATGATGATTCAGGTATCAAGATGACCTCAAATGAATATGATGCAATGGAATGATATGATGTACTCATCGAGGCGAACAATTTGACATATTACACGCACGAAACGGAGCTACGGATGGAGAGATACGATGGCATGAACATGGCATGAAAATTACACAGATTCAGGGACAGAGAAATTACAGGGGGGGGAAGTCAACCTCGTCTGCACGGACTTCGAGGCAGGGCCGGATTCTCGCCGGAGATCGGTCGGAGGAAGGCCGGAGGAGGCGGGGAGGCTCGTTGGAGGAGGGGACGGCTGGATCCGGCCCTCCCGTGGCCGGATCTGGCCAGAGGAAGCGGCGGGGGCACGCGCCGGCGGAGCTCGGGCGGCCATGGGGTGGAGGCC
>NC_041385.1:404684721-404795449 GCF_002162155.2 Triticum dicoccoides | reverse complement strand
CGAGGTCGGCGGCGCGGGCCGGCGGCGATGCGCACGGGGGCGCGGCGGAGGCGCGGGCCGGCTCGGGCCGCGGGGGCCGGGGACGGGCCGCGCGGGCCGGCGGCGCGGGGCGGCGGCGGTCGCCACGTGGCGCGCCCCGATTGGCGCGGGCGGCGACGGCTGGACGGAACGGACATGTCCGGCCGTCGGCGGACATGTCCGGCGGCGCGGAGGGGAACTTTTAGGGTTAGGGTGGAAATGATCCGCCAATTTCGGGGGAGAGGGCATATTTATAGGTAGAGGGAGCTAGGAGAGTCCAAATGAGGCACGGTTTTCGGCCACGCGATCATGATCGAACGACCGAGAGCATGGAGGGGAGTTAGATGGGTTTTGGGACAATTTGGAAGGGTGTTGGGCTGCAAAGAGAAAGAGGGGTTTCGGGCTACGCGGTTAACCGTTGGAGTACCAAACAACCTCCAAATGGCACGAAACTTGACAGGCGGTCTACCGGTGCTGTACCAAGGCCGCTTAGCAAGACTCGGTCCATTCCGAGAACGTTTAACACCCACTCACGAAAAGCGAGAAGAGGGGGACGCCGGAGGACATAGGAGCGCCGGATTGCAAAACGGACAACGGGGAAAATGCTTGGATGCAGGAGACGAACACGTATGCAAAATGAAATGCACATGATGACATGATAAAATGCAACACGCAAGAAAAATGACATGGCAACTACGCGAATAAATGGCAGACACCTGGCGCATCGAATCCGGGGCGTTACAGCTTTCCCGGATGTTTCCCCCCTTCACCTGTATCGAGTAGTGCCGCGTTAGAACACTCCTAGCGCTGTGTATTGCCATGTTATGCCTTGTGATGCCTTGTTTGCTCTATATTTACTATTTCTTCCCCCTCTTCTCTTTGGTAGGCCCTGAGAGTGATGCTGCCCCTGTCACCGACGACCCTCTTCCCTTTCAGCGGAGCTTCTAGGCAAGCCCCCCCCCCTTTGATCATCCCGATACCGCCCATTCTATTTTCGCATGCTTGCATTAGATTTTGCTATTGTAATTGATTGCTCCTATTCTGATGCATAGCCTGCTTTGTACCTACTTATTATTACCTACCTGCTTATCCTAAACTACTTAGTATAGGTTGGCTAGTGATCCATCAGTGACCCCCACTTGTCCTTGTTGCCCCTGTTTCATCATCGATGCCTCGATCAACGTGATCGACGACCAGAGCCCATCACCTCACATCACATCACACCCCTTTTTGTTGCTCGACTCTGCAGACTTACCATCGAGTGTCGAGGGTGGAACCTCATACATCACTCCTGACGAGATCTCTGTAGTGTAGCTATTCAGTCGTGGTCAACGAGGGTGGTTCCTCCTTCACCATTCCCGATACGGCTCTGTTGTGCAACACCTCAAGTGTGAACTTCAAGGGTGGTTCCTCTTACATTCACCTTGATGATTACATCGAGTGGAATCCTCCGAGGGTGATTCCTTGGGTTTTCCCTTGATGTTTGGACACACGGTTACATTGACTTTACTTGAGACCTTGGTGAAAGTCGGGCGGGCCTGGAGAGCACCCACAAATTAATGACGTGGCACGACCGGGCATTCTGGGACCTTGCTGTAAGTCCACGAGACGGGCCAATGGGGTCACTTCGATCGTGAGTCTCTGCTCGTCTCTGCAAGCTAATAATACACTATGGTTTGGGTATTTGTTCTGAGTTAGCCTCTGGCCTTTACGCACTAACCACCATGCGATAATAGTTATGGGCCTCGATGTCATAGTATCAGCCGAAGCTTTGTCAGACGTCCAGTTTAGCATCGTGGGCCTATCGGGCCAGTGCCACTGAGAATGAGGTGGTGCTCGTTCCGGCTCGTCGCACAACGAGCTGGAGTGCTGCGGGCGATGGGCCCAAGATCCCTGAGCGCTTAGGACGTAGACCGACGGGGACCTCTCTGCTGAGCCTAGGTAGGGCTACGACTTGTGGATCTTCTGAGGCTGGGCATTGACCCAAAAAAGTGTGTCCGGCCATAGTAATCAAGCGTGTTGGAAAACGTGGTGCACCCCTATAGGGAAAATTATCTATTAATAGTCGTGTCCGCGTTAACGGACGTTCAGACTTATATCTTGATCGTATACAACTACAAATGGATACTTGAGATATGTGGCTCCGGGATTGCTTTCTCGCAGGGACTCGAGGAAGGATCTCTAGGCATTAATGTTACAACATGTTTGGTAATTAAACTGCTATTCTTTACTCTCCTACATGCTGCAAGATGCTTAGAGCTGCTTGAAGATTCTAGTCTTTGGTAGGCTAGGCCTTCCCCCTCTATTCTGGCCTTTTGTAGTTCAATCCACAGTTACAAACCTTCCATTTGATACCAATGCATACCTAGTATAGATCTGATGCTTGCGAGTACTTTGGATGAGTACTCACGGTTGCTTTGCTACCCCCTTTTCCCCCTTCTTTCTTCTCTTCGGTTGATGCAACCAGATGGTGGATCCCTGGAGCTAGATGCCACCGCTGACGGATAGTACTACATGGAGGCTGTCCACGACCAGGAGTAGTTAGGAGGTCCCAGGCAAGAGGCCTTGCCTCTTCGATCATGTTGCTTTTGTGCTAGCCTTCTTAAGGCATCCTTGTTTAACTTATGTCTGTACTCAAACATTGTTGCTTCTGCCTACTCTTGTGTATAGATCTATGTATTCGAGCCCTGGAGGCCCTGGCTTGTAATATAAAGCTTGTATTATTTTAATTTGTGTCTAGAGTTGTGTTGTGATATCTTCCCGTGAGTCCCTGATCTTGATCGTACACATTTGCGTGTATGATTAATATACAATTGAATCGGGGGCGTCACAAGTTGGTATCAGAGCCGACTGCCTGTAGGATCCCCCTTTCCAACTCCTTGGCCGAAGTTGAGTCTAGTCTTTGAAAAAATATTTTACTAACATGGCTGTGTGGCTTACAGGCCCACGTCACCAATGGGTGGTATTAGGATCTTTTACTCCTCTTCAATACTCTGGGACTTTGATCTCTCTTCTATTCGGGTTAAATGATTTTTGTTAACTCTAACTCTAGGTTCTCGTAAATACTTTCTCACGAGAGCCCCTCACTCCAGATGATTGCTTGGTGCACAAGAAGATTCTGAAGATACTATTCGATGTTTTCCCGAGACCCTTGTGCCCTTCGCCATTGAGATCCCTACCACTGATAAATCCTTATGTGTAACTACCTACGTTGTCGTTCTTACCTTCATCCCGAGTTGATCTTGTTATTACAAGATGTCCTGAAATATTCTCCGATGTTCCGAGAACCCTTTGAGCCTACTGCCTTGCAGTTCTTTGCCACATGAATACCCCTATGAATAATTCCTCACACTTTCCAATGATTTGTTCATTTCTAGTTGATCAAGTGGTTCGCAAGACATTTTGAAGTACTATCCAATCTTCCGGTAATCCTCTCCAACTATTGCTCTGCAAATACTTATCCGCTTGCATTTTGGTTACTTCCATGTGTCTAGCAATACTCATTAGCATCCTTTGTCATCATAATTGCGAGCATTTGATTAGATTTGTTTGTGAATGCTCGCGATCATCAGTCCTATTTAAAATTCTTCCCTTGGTTCAGACGTCACTCCGGACATGAGCTGGTGTTCGACAAATCAAGTCTTGATTGATTGTCATTCTGAGTCTATTCAACTTATCCATCCTTAATTAGAGTGTTTGCTTCTGATCCCTTGATTTGAAAATCATAATTTCTTTGCATTTGAGCTTGGATTAGTCAGTTGTTTCTAAGATCTGTTCTCCTTGCACTCTTTCTTCTTCGGGTTGAGTACCGATACTCACATAAGATCAATTGTGGACCACCAGATCCTTTGTTGGGTTTTATCCGACATCGTCCTTCATATTCAGTGACCTTGTGAGCCTTTCTTCGGATACATAATGCCTTTGAAAAATTGTATCTTCTGCTTCCTCAACCATGCTCTACTTTCGAGCTTGAGTTAGTTACTCATGAAGTTTGTGGTATATGTTCATAAGATGCCCCAGTGGGTTGAATCTATGTCTTCCCTAAATCCGTGTGAACTCGAAAATTATGCGGGTTATACCCTACTGGCTTTTTGTCAGGTAAAAATTTCAACACTATGACTTCTTTGGATGTGAGAAGTGAATGGAAAGTTTTGCATTAGAGAAGTGGGAGTCGACCTTGAACCTTTGCGTTCATGCCCATGGACACGATGTGGAACTTATCAATGAAGCCTCTTGTAATAATAATAATCCCCTTGTGATAAGTTCATATTGTATCTATGTTTGGTCCTTTGTAACCGTGGTTTCGACCATATTGTTTTTATTTGATCCCATTTCTCGGACAAGTTGTAGTACTTGTCTTCTACAGACCACTTCACCTGTCCAACCTCTATTCTACTCTACCATCGAGTAGTACCCTCTTGTATCTCGAGAATATCATGGAACAACATAACTTCTTATGAGTTCTTCATCAACTATTTTTTTCTCGCCGATTCCAATTTTCCACGGGTTCTGAGTTGCTAGACACTCGAGGACACCGATAACTGATTCGAGTCTACACTTTCATTTCCATTATTTTGTTTAACCTTTCTTGTAACCTAACATATCTGAGCAGTGATAATTCCCTTCTTATGTATACACATCGGTGCACAAACTCTGTCAGTAAGACCTTGTTACTATTGTTGAAGACATTACGGTAGCCATCGATGGACGAGAACTTTGCCTATTGGTCTGCGTCGCCTTGCGAGCAGGAGAATGGTTCTCTTCGTCCCTCGCCCTTGGTACCAACATGTTGCCAACATAAATGACAGGCTATCCTCTGACCTGCCTTGCTTTCATGGTCGTGCAAAATGTTAGCGCCTTTCTAATTTTAACTCACATGTTGGGCCCATAACCCACAGTTCCACAGGATCTAAACCCGACTCTCTTGTACATCCCTGTTTCCCAAATTGTTCCCCGTGCTTGGCTTCGTATGTAAATCACGAGCCACCTTGCTAGTGGTCAATTCTAGTATCAGATGCCATACTTATTCCCATTGCTCGAAACCCCATCACCCTCTAATTCAGGTAACAAGCGATTGCCTACCCGGTTGAAGCTTCTTATTGCTCCTCCTTACCTTGCTCTCAATGACTTTCTTCAATTTCAACTTGAGAGATGCCTCTATGCCACGTTCATCGAGATAGCCCCTAGGTACCTATATTGTGTTGAGCTCCGTCCTTCCCGAGTCTTTCCCCCTTACTCCACCCCTTAAATCTCGGGACGAGATTTCTTGTAGTGGAGGAGAATTGTGACGTCCTCATAATTAAGTTACAGTAATCCTCAGCTAATGATGCCACATCAGCACGATTACTGTTAGTAATCCTCGCTTGATCCAAATCTTAGTTCAAACTCAAATTCAAAATCTTGTTGAAAGTCAAAATTCAAATTTTGTCAAAAATGAAACTAAAATGTTGATCATGTGACAAATATGCACTTCTTAATATTGGTGGTGAACCAACATTTTTCAAGAGTGGTTTAATGCCCTAATCTATTTAAAGCATATTTTTAAAAAGTTAAAAAAAGAAGCAGAGAAAAGCCCCCCCTTCAACTCGGCCGACTGGCCCAGCTGGCCACCGCGCCCCCCTTGGGCCTCAACCCACCTGGCCGACCCAGGCCGCCCAGCTCCCCCTCCCGCATCGTCTTCACTGTGCGGGCGACTGAGCGCCCGTGCCCGTGGTCGCTGCCCGACCGTCTCGCCGCCCCACGCTGCGGAAACGTGGGGGATGAGGATGAGCCCTCCCCCCTCGACCTCGTCCTCGTTAGTGCTGTCCCCGCGCAGATATTTTCCCTCTCCCCCAGATCTCACCCACTATCCACCTCACGTGCTCCATATCGCCTGAGCATCGTGTCGCCGCCGTCTGGCACCACCGCGGCGAGGGTCGCCCCATCTTCCCTCCGACGTGCCGTTCCGCTTGGCCTGCCTCCACTGCATCTTCTCCAACCGCACGCTTGAGCCGGACGCCCCCGCGGCGCCGTCCATGCCACCGGCTTTTTCCTCGGCTTCGACACACTCCGTCGACGAATCCGACCACCTCGAGCCTCCATCGAGCCCGCTGCCATCCCCTACGGCTCCATGGTGAGCTCCCGCGCGTAACCCCTCACCGCCCCGTCCGTTTCCATGTGCGTACCCGCCGTCACCATTGCTCCTGTAGGCCACCGCCACCCTGCTCCATCGCCGCCATGGCCACCGCTTGTTCTGAGCTAGCCGAGCACGAGCACGTGCTGAGGGCCTCGAGGTGAAGCCGCCCGAGCCCTCTGCTTGTCCTCCCATGTCCCCTTGCACCGGATCCGTCTTTGCCCGACTCCGGCCGGTGCGTCGCTCATCACCACCGTCCCCACGGGCCTCCCTGCAGCCTCCCGCTACCTCCATCGAATGCGTGCGAGCACCAACTACTCGTAGGCCCTCTCCGCGCACCGACCCGTGCCCTGCATCGCCGAATCCGCCATCGCCCGCCACTGTCGCCACCTCTACTCGACACCGCCGTTGTCGCAGCCCGCCTCAGCCCAAGCTGAGGCCACTGCTGGATATGCCGATCCTCCCACTTCCGAATGAGCTTGGCTGCACTCAAAATGGCCCCCTATGGCGCGTTTCTGGCGAAGTCCCGAGCCCCGCCGCCGCATTCTGTGTCGACGGAGCTTCACCGCCGGCCGCACCTACGTGGCCGCCTCGAGGCCACCCGCTGGGTCGCTGACCGGTGGCCCCCGCGTGCCCCCCTGACCTGTTGACCCAGTCAATGGCTGACTAGGCATCGCCCAATCACTGCCAATGGGCCCCGCATGGGCTCTATTGATTGGTCAGCTGGTCAGTTAACCGTTGATGCGTTAATGACATCATGCTGATGTCATATTCCTTTTTCTGAAATAATTTAAATGGTAATAATATTAGAAAATCATTTAAAACTTTGAAAATTAATATAAAATAATAACTCGGATGAAAAGTTTTATACATGAAAGTTCCTCAGAACGATGAGACGAATCTATATACGCAGCCCGTTGCTACGTCTTGAGCTTGCGTTGGTTTTCCATGAAGAGGAAAGGGTGATGCAACAATAGTAGCGTAAGTATTTCCCTCAGTTTTTGAGAACCAAGGTATCAGTCCAGTAGGAGGCTCCTTAGAAGTCCCACACACCTACACAAACAAACAAGAACCTGGAACCAACGCAATAAAGGGGTTGTCAATCCCTTCACGGCCACTTGCGAAAGTGAGATCTGATAGAGATAATATGATAAGATAAATATATTTTTGGTATTTTATGATATAGATTGGAAAAGTAAAGATGCAAATAAAAGTAGATTGAAAGCTTATGTGATAAAAGATAGACCCAGGGGACAGAGGTTTCACTAGTGGCTTCTCTCAAGATAGCATAAGTATTATGGTGGGTGAACAAATTACTGTCGAGCAATTGATAGAAAAGCGAATAATTATGAGATTATCCAGGAACGATCATGTATATAGGCATCACGCCCGTGCCAAGTAGACCGACTCCTGCCTGCATCTACTACTATTACTCCACACATCGACCGCTATCCAGCATGCATCTAGAGTATTAAGTTCATAAAGAACAGAGTAACGCATTAAGAAAGATGACATGATGTAGAGGGATAAACTCATGCAATATGATATAAACCCCATCTTTTTATTCTCGATGGCAACAATACAATATGTGCCTTGCTGCCCCTGCTATCACTGGGAAAGGACACCGCAAGATTGAACCCAAAGCTAAGCACTTCTCCCGTTGCAAGAAAGATCAATCTAGTAGGCCAAACCAAACTAATAATTCGAAGAGACTTGCAAAGATAACTTAATCACACATAAAAGAATTCAGAGGAGATTCAAATATTTCTCATAGATAAACTTGATCATAAACCCACAATTCATCAGATCTCGACAAACACACCGCAAAAGAGTTACGTCGAATAGATCTCCAAGAAGATCGAGGAGAACTCTGTATTGAGATTCAAAGAGAGATAAGAAGCCATCTAGCTAATAACTATGGACCCGAAGGTCTGTGGTAAACTACTCGGAACTCATCGGAGAGGCCTTGGAGATGATGTACAGGCCCTCCATGGTCGATTCCCCCTCCAGCAGAGCATCGGCGAAGGCTCCAAGATGGGATCTCGCGGATACAGAAGGTAACGGTGGTGGAAATAGTTTTTCATGGTCGCTTCTGATGTTTTAGGGGTACATGGGTATATGTAGGAGGAAGAAGTAGGTCAGTGGTCGTTCGAGGGGTCCACGAGGGTGGGGGGCGCGCCCACCTGTAGGGGGCACGCCAGGCACCCTCATGGCCGCCTCCTTTGTTTCTTGACTTCCACTCCAAGTCCTCTGGATCACGTTTGTTCCAAAAAGATCGCCCCTGAAGTTTTCATTCCATTTGGACTCCGTTTGATAGTCCTTTTCTTCAAAACACTGAAATAGGCAAAAAAAAGCAATTCGGGCTGGGCCTCCGATTAGTAGGTTAGTCCCAAAAATGATATAAAAGTGTAAAGTAAAGCCCATAAACATCCAAAACGGGTAATACAATAGCATGGAACAATCAAAAATTATAGATACGGTTGAGACGTATCAAGCATCCCCAAGCTTAATTCCTGCTTGTCCTCAAGTAGGTAAATGATAAAAACAGAATTTTTGATGTGGAATGCTACCTAGCATATTTCTCAATGTAATTTTCTTTATTGTGGCATGAATGTTCAGGTCCAAATAATTCAAAATAAAAGTTCATATTGACATAAGAAATAGTAATACTTCAAGCATACTAATCAAAGAAATCATGTCTTCTCAAAATAACATGGCTAAAGAAAGTTATCCCTACAAAATCATATAGTCTGGTTGTTTCTCTATCTTCATCACACAATGTATTTAATCATGCATAACCCCGATCACAAGCCAAGCAATTGTTTCATACTTTAGTAATCTCAAACTTTTTCAACTTTCACGCAATACATGAGCGTGAGCTATGGACATAGCACTATATGTGGAATAGAATGGTGGTTGTGGAGAAGACAAAAAGGAGAAGATAGTCTCACATCAACTAGGCGTATCAACGAGCTATGGAGGTGCCCATTAATAGATATCAATGTGAGTGAGTAGGGATTGCCATGCAACGCACTAGAGCTATAAATGTATGAAAGCTCAACAAAAAAACTAAGTGGGTGTGCATGCAACTTGCTTTCTCACGAAGACCTAGGGCATTTTGAGGAAGCCCATCATTGGAATATACAAGCCAAGTTCTATAATGAAAAATTCCCACTAGTATATGAAAGTGACAACATAGGAGACTCTCTATCATGAAGATCATGGTTCTACTTTGAAGCACAAGTGTGGTAAAAAGGATAGTTACGTTGCCCCTTCTCTCTTTTTCTCTCATTTCATTTTTTCTTTCTTTTTTCTTTTTTCTTTTTGGGCCTTTCCCCCTTTTTTCCCTTTGGCCTTTCTTCTCTCTTTTTTCTCTTTTTTTTCTTTGGTGGGCTCTTTGGCCTCTTTTTTTTGTAAAGTCTAAAGTCTCATCACGACTTCTGGGGGAATCATAGTCTCCATCATCCTTTCCTCACTTGGACAATGCTCTAATAATGAAGATCATCTCACTTTTATTTACTTACAACTCAAGATTACAACTCAATACTTAGAATAAGATATGACTCTATATGAATGCATCCGGCGGTGTACCGGGATATGCAATGAATCAAGGGTGACATGTATGAAAATTATGAAGGTGGCATTGCCACAAATATGATGTCAACTACATGATCATGCAAAGAGCAATATGACAATGATGATACATGTCATATAAACGGAACGGTGGAAAGTTGCATGGCAATATATCTCGGAATGGCTATGGAAATGCCATAATAGGTAGGTATAGTGGCTTTATTGAGGAAGCTATATGGTGGGTGTATGGTACTGGTGAAAGTTGCGCGGCACAAGAGAGGCTAGGAATGGTGGAAGGTGAGAGTGCGTATAATCCATGGACTCAACATTAGTCATAAAGAACTCATATACTTATTGCAAAAATCTACAAGCCATAAAAAACAAAGTACTATGCGCATTCTCCTAGGGGGATAGATTGGTAGGAAAAGACCATCGCTCGTCCCCGACCACCACTCATAAGGAAGACAATCGATAAATAAAATTGTGCTCTAACTTCATCACAAAGCGGTTTACCATACATGCATGCTACGGGAATCACAAACTTCAACACAAGTATTCTTTAAATTCATAATCACCCAACTAGCATGACTCTAATATTACCACCTTTATATCTCAAAACAATTATCAAGTATCAAATTGATCATAGCATCCAATGAACTTCCTATGATAGTTTTTATTAGACCCAACTTGGATGCCCATCATTCTAGGACCAATTTTATAACCATACCAAATACCATGCTGTTCTAAGAGACCCTCAAAATAATATAAGTGAAGCATGAGAGATCAACATTTTCTTCAAAATCAATCCACCGACATGCTCTAAAAGATTTAAGTGAAGTACTAGAGCAAAACTATCTAGCTCAAAAGATATAAGTGAAGCACATAGCGTATTCTAATAAATTCTAATCAAGTGGGATTATCCCAAAAGGTGTGTACAGCAAGGATGATTGTGTTAAACTAAAAAGCAAATACTGATATCATACAAGACGCTTCAAGCAAAACATATATCATGTGGCGAATAAAAATATAGCTCCAAGTAAAGTTACAGATAGACGAAGACGAAAGACGGGATGCCTTCCGGGGCATCCCCAAGCATAGGCTTTTGGTTATCCATGAATATCTTGGGGTGCCATGGGCATCCCCAAGCTGCTCTTGCAACTCCTTATTCCATAGTCCATCAAATCTTTACCCAAAACTTGAAAACTTCACAACACAAAACTCAACAAGAAATCTCATAAGCTCCGTTAGTGCAAGAAAGAAAAACCACCACATAAGGTACTGCAGTTAAATCATTATTTATTTATATTGGTGTTAAACCTACTTTATTCCAAATTCTATATGGTTCATACCACTTAATACTAGCCATAGATGCATCAAGATAAGCAATCAACACCCAAAAAATAGAATCTGTCAAAAACAGAAAAGTCTGTAGCAATCTGTAACTCTTGAATACTTCTGGAACTCTAAAAATCCTATAAAAATAGGAAGTCCTGTGCAATTTTTCTATTGATCTACATAAAAAAGAATCAACGCAAAATATCATTTCTGTGAATTACTAAAATTATTTTCGTGCGTGCAAAGTTTCTGTTTTTCAGCAGAATCAAATTAACTATTACCATAGGTTATCCTATAGGTTCTACTTGGCACAAACACTAATTAAAACATAAAAACACATCTAAATAGAAGGTATATGAAATATTTATTACTAAACATAATCAAAAACAAAAAATAAAAACAAAATTAGGTTGCCTCCCAACTAGAGCTATCGTTTAATGCCCCTAGCTAGGCATAAAAGCGAGGACAGATCTAAGTAGTGCCATCTTTGGCACTCAATTCATAAGTAGCTCGCGTGATAGATTCATAAGGTAATTTGACTTTCTTTCTTGGAAAGTGCTCCATGCCTTTCCTTAATGGAAATTGGAATCTAATACTCCCTTCCTTCATATCAATAATTGCACCAATCGTTCTAAGGAAAGGTCTACCAAGAATAATAGGACAAGAAAGATTGCAATCTATGTCAAGAACGATAAAATCTACGGGCACATAGTTCCTATTTGCAACAATAAGAACATCATTGATCCTTCCCATAGGTTTATTAATGGTGGAATCCGCAAGGTGCAAATTTAAAGAGCAATCAGCAATGCATAAAGTTTTCGGAATTGTGGAAACACTAGCACCAAAATCACACAAAGCATAACACTCATGATCTTTAATTTTAATCTTTATAGTAGGTTCCCGCTCATCATTATGTTTTCTAGGTATAGAAACTTCCAAATTCAGTTTTTCACCATAAGATTGCATCAAGGCATCAACAATATGTTTGGTAAAGGTTTTATTTTGACTATAAGCATGAGGAGAATTCAAAATGGATTGCAACAAGGAAATACAACCTTCTAAAGAAAAAATATCATAATTAAATTCCTTGAAATCCAAGATAGTGGGTTCAATGCTATTTAAAGTCTTGGCCTCTCCAATCCCACTTTTACCAAATTTAGCATCAAGATCTAAATACTCCGAATCATTGGGACGCCTTTTAACTAAAGTTGACTCATCTCCAGTCCCATCATTATTAAGATTCATATTGCAAAACAAAGATTTAATAGGGGACACATCAATAACTTTTATATCTTCATCATTATTTTCATGGAAACTAGAAGAACACGCCTTTACAAAGCAATCTTTCTTAGCACGCAATCTAGCGGTTCTTTCTTTGCACTCATCAATGGATACTCTCGTGGCTTTGAGAGTCTCATTGGTATCATGCTTAGGAGAAGTAGATCTAAGTTTCAAAGAATCAACATCAAGCGAAAGTCTATCAACGTTCCTAGCCAAATTATCAACTTTAAGCAATTTTTCTTCAAGCAAAGCATTGAAATTCTTTTGAGAGATCATAAATTCTTTAACACTATTCTCAAAATCAGAGGGCATCATATTAAAATTACCATATGAATTATTGTAGGAATTTCCATAATTATTAGAGGAATTACTAGGGAACGGTCTAGGATTAAAGTTTCCTCTATAAGCATTGTTACCAAAATTATTCCTACCAACAAAATTCATGTCCATAGATTCATTGTTATTCTCAATCAAAGTAGACAAATGCATATCACTGGGATCAATAGGAGCACTCTTAGTAGCAAACAATTTCATAAGCTCATCCATCTTTCCACTCAAAACATTAATTTCTTCTATAGCATGCACTTTTTTACTAGTAGATCTTTCGGTGTGCCATTGAGAATAATTAGCCATAATATTATCAAGTAGTTTAGTGGCTTCTCCTAAGGTGATTTCCATAAAAGTCCCGCCCGCGGCCGAATCTAAAAGATTTCTAGAAGAAAAATTCAAGATGGCATAATTTTTTTTGTATGATCATCCATAAATTCAAACCATGAGTAGGGCAATTGTGAATCATCAATTTCATTCTTTCCCAAGATTGGGAAACATGCTCATGATCAAGATGTTTAAAATTCATAATATCTTTTCTAAGAGAGATAATCTTAGCGGGAGGAAAATACTTAGAGATAAAAGCATCTTTGCACTTATTCCATGAATCAATACTATTCTTAGGCAAAGATGAAAACTAAACTTTAGCACGATCTCTAAGTGAAAACGGAAATAACTTCAATTTAACAATATCATTATCCGTATCTTTCTTATTTTGAATCTCACACAAATCAACAAAGTTGTTTAGATGGGTAGCGGCATCTTCACTAGGAAGGCCGGAGAATTGATCTTTCGTAACAAGATTCAGCAAAGCAGCATTGATTTCACAAGACTCAACATCATTAAGAGGAGCAATCGGAGTACTAAGGAAATCATTATTATTGGTATTGGAAAAGTCACACAATCATCATCATCGCGACAAGTAATCCTACACACAAGCAAACAAAAAGGCAAGCGAAAGAGAGAGGAGAAGATTGGGAAAGAGAGGGCGAATAAAACGGCAAGGGTGAAGTGGGGGAGAGTAAAACGAGAGGCAAATGGCAAATAATGTAAGTGCGAGGGAGATGAGTTTCTTATGGGTACTTGGTATGTCTTGACATGAGCGAAGACCTCCCCGGCAACGGCGCTAGAAATCCTTCTTGCTACGTCTTGAGCTTGCGTTGGTTTTCCTTGAAGAGGAAAGGGTGATGCAACAATAGTAGCGTAAGTATTACCCTCAGTTTTTGAGAACCAAGGTATCAATCCAGTAGGAGGCTCCTCAGAAGTCCCACGCACTTACACAAACAAACAAGAACTCGCAACCAACGCAATAAAGGGGTTGTCAATCCCTTCACGGCCACTTGCGAAAGTGAGATCTGATAGAGATAATATGATAAGATAAATATTTTTATGGTATTTTACGATATAGATTGGAAAAGTAAAGATGCAAATGAAAGTAGATTGAAAGCTTATGTGATAAAAGTTAGACCCGGGGGCCATAGGTTTCACTAGTGGCTTCTCTCAAGATAGCATAAGTATTACGTTGGGTGAACAAATTACTGTCGAGCAGTTGATAGAAAAGCGAATAATTATGAGATTAACTAGGCATGATCATGTATATAGGCATCACGTCCGTGAAAAGTAGACCGACTCCTGCCTGCATCTGCTACTATTACTCCACACATTGACCGCTATCCAGCATGCATCTAGAGTATTAAGTTCATAAAGAACAGAGTAACGCATTAAGAAAGATGACATGGTGTAGAGGGATAAACTCATGCAATATAATATAAACCCCATCTTTTTATCCTCGATGGCAACAATACAATACGTGCCTTGCTGCCCCTGCTGTCACTGGGAAAGGACACCGCAAGATTGAACCCAAAGCTAAGCACTTCTCCCAATACAAGAAAGATCAATCTAGTAGGCCAAACCAAACTGATAATTCGCAGAGACTTGCAAAGATAACTTAATCACACATAAAAGAATTCAGAGGAGATTCAAATATTTCTCATAGATAAGCTTGATCATAAGCCCACAATTCATGGGATCTCGACAAACACACTGCAAAAAGAGTTAGATCGAATACATCTCCAAGAAGATCGAGGAGAACTTTGTATTGAGATTCAAAGAGAGAGAGAGAAGAAGCCATCTGGCTAATAACTATGGACCCGAAGGTCTATGGTAAACTACTCACAACTCATCGGAGAGGCCTTGGAGATGATGTAGAGGCCCTCCATGATCAATTCCCCCTCAGGCGGAGCGCCGGCGAAGGCTCCAAGATGGGATCTCGCGGATATAGAAGGTTACGGCAGTGTAAATAGTTTTTCGTGGTCGCTTATGATGTTTTCGGGGTACATGGGTATATGTAGGAGGAAGAAGAAATAGGTCCGTGGACGCTCGAGGGGCCCACGAGGGTGGGGGGCATGCCGGGCACCCTCGTGGCCGCCTCCTTTGTTTCTTGACTTCCACTCAAGTCCTCTGGATCACGTTTGTTCCAAAAAGATTGCTCCCGAAGGTTTCATTCCATTTGGACTCCGTTTGATATTCCTTTTCTTCGAAACACTGAAATAGGCAAAAAAAACAGCAATTCGGGCTCGGCCTCCGGTTAGTAGGTTAGTCCCAAAAATGATGTAAAAGTGTAAAGTAAAGCCCATAAACATCCAAAATGGGTATTATAATAGCATGGAACAATCAAAAATTATAGATACGTTGGAGACGTATCACCCGTTCATCTGCCACGCGTCCCTAGCATAGCAAACCTGCAACCGTGCCCCTCCGGTTCGTCTGCCCGAAAATGCCAAACTTCAGGAAAACTTTCCCGGATGTTTTCGCCCTTCACCTGTATCGAGTAGTGCCGCATTAGAACACTCCTAGCACTGCGTATTGCCATGTTATGCCTTTTTATGCCTTGTTTGCTCTATATTTACTGTTTCTTCCCCCTCTTCTCTCCGGTAGGCCCTAAGAGTGATGCTGCCCCTGTGATCGACTACGTCACCGACGACCCTCTTCCCTTTCAGCGGAGCTTCCAAGCAAGGCCCCCTTTGATCATCCCGATATTACCCATTCTATTTTCTCATGCTTGCATTACATTTTGCTACTGTAATTGATTTCTCCTATTCTGATGCATAGCCTGCTTTTGTACCTGCTTATTGTTACCTACCTGCTTATCCTAAACTTCTTAGTATAGGTGGCTAGTGATCCATCAGTGACCCCCACTTGTCCTTGTTGCCCCTGTTTCATCATCGACGCCTCGATCAACGTGATCGACGACCAGAGCCCGGCACCTCACATCACATCATGCCCCTTTTTGAGGCTAGACTCTACAGAGTTACCATCGAGTGTCGAGGGTGGAACCTCACACATCATTCCTGATGAGATCTCTGTAGTGTAGCTATTCGGTCATGGTCAACGAGGGTGGTTCCTCCTTCACCATTCCCGATATGGCTCTGTTGTGGAATACCTCAAGTGTGAACCTCGAGGGTGGTTCCTCATACGTTCACCTTGATGATTACATCGAGTGGAATCCTCCGAGGGTGATTCCTTGGGTTTTCCCCTTGATGTTTGGACACACGGTTACATTGACTTTACTTGAGACCTTGGTGAAAGTCGGGCAGGCCCGGAGAGCACCTGCAAGTTAATGACATGGCACGTCCGGGCATTCTAGCCCCTTGCCGTAAGTCCACGAGACGGGGCGACGGGGTCACTTCGATCGTGAGTCTCTGCTCGTCTCCGCAAGCTAATAATACACTATGGTTTGGGTATTTGTTCTTAGTTGGCCTCTGGACTTTACGCACTAACCACCACGCGAGAATAGTTACGGGCCTTGACGTCATAGTATCAGGCGAAGCTTTGTCAGACGTCCAGTTCAGCATCGTGGGCCTGTCGGGCCAGTGCCATCCAGTATGAGCTAGTGGTCATCCCGGCTCGTCGCACAATGACCCAGAGTGCTGTGGGCGATGGGCCCAAGACCCTGGAGTGCTTAGGATGTAGACCGGCGGGGACCTCTCTACTGAGCCTAGGTAGGTCTACGACGTGTTGATCTCCCAAGGCCGAGCATTGACCCAGAAAAGTGTGTCTGGCCAGAGTAATCAAGCGTGTTGGAAAATGTGGTGCACCCCTGCAGGGAAGATTGTCTTTTAATAGCCGTGTCCATGGTAACGGACATTTAGACTTATATCTTGATCTTATACAACTTCAAATGGATACTTGAGATATGTGGCTCTGGGATTGCTTTCTCGCAGGGAGTCAAGGAAGGATCTCTGGGCATTAATGTTACAACATGTTTGTTAATGAAACTGCTATTCTTTACTCTCCTACATGCTGCAAGATGCTTGGAGCTCCTTGAAGATGCCAGTCTTTGGTAGGCTAGGCCTTCCCCCTCTATTATGGCCTTCTGCAGTTCAGTCCACAGTTACAAACCCTCCATTTGATACCAAGGCATACCTAGTATAGATCTGATGCTTGCGAGTCCTTTGGATGAGTACTCACAGTTGCATTGCTACCCCCTTTTCCCCCTTCTTTCTTCTTTCCAGTTGATGCAACCAGATGGTGGATCCCTGGAGCCAGATGCCACCGCTGACGGATACTACTACATGGAGGCCATCCACCACCAGGAGTAGTTAGGAGGTCCCAGGAAGGAGGCCTTGTGAGGGAGTCCTGGATTAGGGGGTGTCCGGATGGCCGGACTATGACCTTTGGTCGGACTCCCGGACTATGAAGATACAAGATTGAAGACTCCGTCCCGTGTCTGGATAGGACTTTCCTTGGCGTGGAAGGCAAGGTTGGCGATACGATATGAAGATCTCCTCCCATTGTAACTGACTCTGTGTAACCCTAGCCCTCTCCGGTGTCTATATAAACCGGAGAGTTTTAGTCCATAGGACGAACAACAATCATACCATAGGCTAGCTTCTAGGGTTTAGCCTCTCTGATCTCGTGGTAGATCAACTCTTGTACTACACATATCATCAATATTAATCAAGCAGGAGTAGGGTTTTACCTCCATCGAGAGGGCCCGAACCTGGGTAAAAACATCATGTCCCTTGTCTCCTGTTACCATCCGCCTAGACGCACAGTTCGGGACCCCCTACCCGAGATCCGCCGGTTTTGACACCGATATTGGTGCTTTCATTGAGAGTTCCTTTGTGTCGTCACGCTTAGGCCCGATGGCTTCTTTGATCGTCAACCACGACGCGGTCGAGGGTGAGACTTTTCTCCTCGAACAAATCTTCGTATTCGTCGGCTTCGCACTGCGGGCCAATTCGCTTGGCCATCTGGAGAAGATCGAAAGCTACGCCCCTGGCCTTCAGGTCAGGTTTGAAAGCTTAAACTACACGGGCAACATCCGCGGGGACTTGATCTTCGATGGATTCGAGCCACAGCCAAGCGCGCCGCACTGTCACGATGGGCCTGATCTAGTTCTGTCGCCGGGCCGCCCCAGGAGCCGCAATATCTACGGCGATAGAGCCGAATACCAGCCTAGTCCTTGGCAAGGCCCATGACTCCAAGGTGCCGGACTCCTTTTCGGACTCTGAATCTTCCGCACCCCTTCCGATCGAACCCGACTGGGCTCCGATCATGGAGTTCACCGCCGCGGACGTCTTTCAGCACTCACCCTTTGGCGATATCCTGAATTCACTAAAGTCTCTCTCTTTGTCAGGAGAGCCCTGGCCGGACTATGGTCAGCATGGTCAGGATGTGGACGACGAAGAAATTTGAAACCCACCCACCACCCACTTTGTAGCCACTGTCGACGATCTAACCGACATGCTCAACTTCAACTCCGAAGACATCGACGGTATGGACTCCGAAGAACCAGCGCCTATAGAGCACTGGACAATCACCTCATCACGCGATGTATACATGGTGGACACACCTAAAAGAAGCAACAACGAGGATCAAAAGGGCGCAACCAGGGATCGTTCCCTCGAAAAACAATCAAAGCGGTGGCGTAATCGCCGCGCCAAGCCCCACCTCGACAGAGACCCAGCCATAGAGAAGGGAAAATCAATGGAAGACGAACATGCCATCGAGCAACCGTCCAAATAGGGCGGACAAACCGAACAAGCCGTCCCCGGGAAAGATAATAGTCTGGACGACCTCACGCCGGACAAGTTGCTGGAACACCAGAACCTCCACCAAAGGCTCGTTGCCACTGCACGTAGCCTGAAAAAGCAGAAGCGGAAGCTCAAAACAGTGGAAGATGCACTCAGAATCAGATGGGGCAAAGTACTCAATACCGCACACAAGTACGGCAACAGTCACGACACAAAGAGCTATCCAAAGCGGAAATTACTACCGGAATTTGACGAAGAGGCCTTAGAGCCCCCACAATCAAAAAACAAGGAAGCCACCAGGTTGGATAGACGACCTCACGATCGATCTCAAGCGACAAAGGGCGCCGCACTCAATACAACACGCGATCCACCCAAATACTCGCATCAAACAACTGGTCCAACCAGATCCATCTATGGGCCAAGAAAGCAAGCTCCATTGAGCAATGCAACGCAAAAAATATCCGAACATCGCAGCACACCTACATACAGGGGCGCCGCACATCCCCTATGTTTTACCGATGAGGTACTGGATCATGAATTTCCAGTGGGATTCAAGCCCGTAAACATAGAAGCATACGACAGAACAATAGACCCTGGAGTCTGGATTGAGGATTATATCATCCACATACACATGGCCAGAGGAGATGACCTTCACGCCATAAAATACTTACCCCTTAAGCTCAAAGGGCAAGCCCGGCATTGGCTTAAAAGCCTTCCCGAAAACACCATGGGAAGTTGGGAAGCGCTCGAGAATGCTTTCTGGGCAAATTTTCAAGGGACCTATGTCCGACCTCCGGATGCAGATGATCTGAGTCATATAAGTCAGCAGCCCGGAGAGTCAGCCCGGAAACTCTGGAACAGATTTCTTACTAAAAAGAATCAGATAGTCGACTGCCCAGACGCTGAAGCCCTAGCAGCTTTCAAACATAGCGTCCGAGACGAATGGCTCGCCAGACACCTCGGCCAAGAAAAGCCAAGAACAATGGCCGCATTAACAAGCCTCATGACCTGCTTTTGCGCAGGAGAAGATAGCTGGTTGGCAAGAAGCAGCACCAGCGACCCGAGTACATCCGAACTCAGAGATGGAAACAGGAAACCGTGTCGTAACAAAGAACAGCGCCGTATCAAGGATAATAGCCCGATGAGCACGACAGTCAATGCCAGATTCAAAAGCTCTCGGCAAAATCAGAAAAAGCCGCCCCCAAAGATGACAAGGACGAGCTATCTAACCTCAACAAAATCCTGGACAAAATATGTCAAATCCACAGTACCCCCGGGAGACCTGCAAACCATACCCACAGAGATTGTTGGGTCTTCAAGCAGTGCGGCAAACTCAACGCCGAACACAAGGGGATCGACACACCAAGCGAGGATGACGACGCACCCCACAAGCAGAACACCAGAGAACAAAAGAAGTTCCCACAAGAAGTCAAAACAGTAAATTCACTTCAGATGACAAAAGGGAAAAATAGAACGGCGCTACGCGCCACACGGCCCTCCCCAGAGGAGCACCGCCACTGGTTGTTACAACCAATCACCTTCGATCATCAGGATTACTCCAGAGGGGCCCGGAACACAGGCTGGACTGCATTGGTCCTGGATCCGATTATTGACGGATTTCTATTTACACAAGTCCTTATGGACGGCGGGAGTGACCTAAACCTATTATATCAGGACAAAATCCGCAAACTGGGGGTAAACCCAGCTATAATTCGCCATGGCAACACTTCCTTTCAAGGAGTCACGCCGGGTCCAGATACCCAGAGTATGGGTTCCCTTTCGTTAGAAGTCACGTTCGGCTCACCCGACAACTTTCGAAGCGAAAAGCTAACCTTCCACATCGCCCCATTCATAAGTTGCTATCAAACGCTACTGGGACGTGAAGCTTTCGCCCGCTTTAACGCAATACCGCATTATGCATCCCTTACACTTAAAATGCCCGGTCCACGAGGCATCATCTCATTAAAGGGAAACATCAATTGATCCCCAAAGTACAGGTAATGGTGCGGCCACCTGGACAGCCGCACACTAATCCATCCCTACTATCCCGGACGCGTGTCGACGAGTCCGGCGCAAACATACAAAGGCTTAATAGCTGCATAACCCTGTACAAGGGGCTCCGCGTGTTCACGCCAGGAGACAATACGACTCAATTTTGCTCTGACTATATTTTGTTTATTTTAAATATAGATTTCTCGCACGATTTTTTACTACGTTCCTCTCTTTCGCAGACGAACACCGTGCTTCGCCCGTCCAGGATACGGCACAACGGAGACACAGGCGCAGATGTGCAGTAGGGACCCGTCTCAAGGATTCTTTTCAGATTAAGACCCTACGTAAACCTTTTTTACTGTCTCTTGTTGACAACATCCCCCAGTTTTCGCTATAACCAAGGAGGAGGCTGGCGTCTTGGCATGTGGCCACGCCAGAATTTTGCGCGTATCTGGACACCAGGGGCTTTTTTACCAAGGGCTTTGGTTCGGCCCGTCTTCATACAGACCGAATACCTTAGGGAGTGTTCGGCGTCGTGAGTTTGGCCTTATATGCATCAGCTCCGAATCATGTCTTTGGTCAAATGTTGGGTTTGCCTGGCTCCTGTGTTTTGCTGCCTTACGTTCCTTATATCGGCTAACGCGGCACCAGGAGAACTACTGCGATTGTGCCCCGGTTCGGCCAGGCGAGCACCTCAGTAGAGAAAGCCGAAAACTGACTGTCATGATATAGCCAGAGACTGGTCAACCACTCGATGACACTCGAAATCTTTAGGATTCCTCCGCATTAACAAAGGGCCGCTTCCCGGTCAGGCACACACGCGCCCCGAATTCGGGCAAGCGTGGTGCCTCTAGGGGCTATTGAGTAGCCCCACTGTCAAACTCCTATGGCTAAGTGAAAGTGATAAAGCATTATAGTCCGGTTTCCTAGTTCGCCGCGCTATCACCTCCTTTGTAGGACCAAGACGTTGGATTAAGTGTGAAAAGGCGCCTTTTTGCGAACACCCCCGCATTATATGCGTGGGGGCTGAAGCCAACGACTGCCATCTTTCAGGTTATATACACATATACATTAACGGCCGCACAGGAGGTATTATAATTCTTGCAAGCACAAGTATAAAAAGCTTTTATATTCTATCAAAATATTCCTTTTACAATAGCACATGCTATTCGGACACAACATCATTCGAGCACTGCGCTTCTATTAAACGAGCGCCCGGAAGAACTTCCTCAAAGTACTGCTTGGCAGGTACTTGGCCTTTGTCCGAATCCCGGGATGCAACAACACTGGCCTTCATATCCGCCCAGTATGTCTTGACACGGGCAAGAGCCATTTGTGCACCATCTATGCACGCCGACCTCTTCATTGCATCAACATGCGGTACGGAACGAAGGAACTGCTGCACCAAGCTAAAATAACTCTTCGGCTCTGGCTCTCCCGGCCACAAACGACTCACAACATACTTCATGGCGAGTCCGGATAACCTGTTCAGCTTCGCCCAGATGGCCAAACGGTCGGATACCGAAAGTGTGCGTTCTGGATTGTGGAACTGCGACCAAAAAAGTTCTTCCAATTTATGGTCACCTCGACCTCAGAAGTGTTCGGTTGCGTCTGCCGCACTCGCTGCCAAATCCAGATATGTGTTTTCCGCACTCCACTGACGGTCTAACGGAGCATACTTAGGATCCCCGAACTTCATCCGCAGCATATAGGGCTTTCCAGCCGTGATATCTCCAGCCTGACGCAGCTCCTCCTTCATAGCTCTCATTGCAGAGCGAGTATCCTTGGCCTCGACAGTGATCTTCTCAAGGTCCTTCTGAGCCGCCCTTCCTTCTTGTTCGAGAAATTTACAGCGGTCGGCAGCATCCTTCAATTTTATAGCCATCTCGGCTATTACTTTCTTGCTCTGGCAGTGAGCAGTCTGTTCGGCTTTTAGCTCTTCAGCCGCCTTAACGGCAGTCGCATCACTTTTCCTTTCTTGCTCCTTGGCTCGGGCAAGTTCCGCCCGAATGTTCTCCACGGCAGCAGCACTATCTGCATTAAGCACATATATTGTAAGGCACGAGCATCGAACTCCTTTTAAAAGATGTCTGTGGAGCATACCTTGTGCCTCGTCTAGCCGCTTATTTACAAGTGCGATGTCGGCATCCGCCACGTCAAGTTGCCGCTTTAACTCGGCAGATTCATCAGTCCGGCTAGCCACCGAATGCCTCGCCACCTTCATAAAAAGGTGACATTTTACACCTGGGGTTATGATCCTCTGTGCGCCATCACTCTTGACGACACACAGAGTCTCAGGGGCTACTATTTATACAGGGCACATTTTATATATGCGGCTCTACCAAAAGGTACACCTTTTCACGTACCTCAAAGCCTGTCAGTAAACTCCTGGCGACCTCGTACAATCCGCTTTCCGCGGACGAAATCCTTCCTATCACCGTGTTCATCAACATATGGTGTTCTTCTAAGACGGATGCTCGCCCGAGAAGATCCCTCAGCCTCTCCGACCGCGCACCAGAAGGTGCCAGACTAGCCCGACGACCTTTTTTAGGATCCGGACTTGGAGAAACCCGCCGGGACGACACCTCGGGGTCGCCTGCCTCGTAAGACGGTGCAACCAGGGGAGGCGTTTCGCTCTTCATCATCTCCAGACGAAGATCCCCTGAAGACGAGCTCTGCTGAGAAGGGTTGAGATCCGAACTGCAAGGTAATATTTCGATTATCTTCCTCAGAAATAAAACAGGGATGTCACTCATTTTGTAACCCCTCTCTTTACTTACGGCTCGGACGAGAGATGATCCCCTTAAGGGCGCAATGTGGCCGGGGCATTCTCCGGCGCCAGATCCTCTGGCAAAGATTTCTTCCCCCGTTTCAAGGCCATCTCCTCCGGGTCTTCAGAGGCAGTCCTTTTCTTTCCCAGGTTGGGGGAACTCTCGATTCCTCCCTTCCTGGCAGCCTCCTTCGAGGAGGCGGTAGCTCCTTGGTTCCCCTCTTCGCCCTCTGTCGTGGTTCTAAGTCTAACAGTAGAATGGGGGGTAGGTATGGAGAGGCAAGATCCTAGCTATGGAGCAGTTTTACACACGAGTGTTTAACGAGTTCAGGCCCTTCTCGGAGGAAGTAACAACCCTATGTCTCGGAGCCCAGAGGCAGTCGACTGGATTACGTGTGTGAAAGGTACAGGGGTGCGAACCCTTCTACCAGTGGAGGGGGTGGCTTATATAGAGAATGCCAGGACCCTAGCCAGCCCATGTAGCGGCGGGTTAAAGTACATTAAGGCCAGGCGTTACTGGTAACGCCCTATATAAAGTGTCATCATGGCCATAAAGACTACTTAATTATAGACCGGTTGGATACAGAGTAGATCTTGAACTTCTGATGGTCGAGTGAGTCTTCATGGTCGAGTGTCTTCAGGTTCGTCAAGTGTCTTCTAGCCGGTCGAGTGGAATCCCTCTCGGTCGACTAGAAGACGGCTTCTTCTAAGAGATGCCCTTGGGGAGGGTACCTTGGACAGGTCCGTAACCCTACCCTAGGTACATGACTTCATCAGTAGCCCCCGGATGGATCGAGGTTTGAGTGAGGACGGAGTTGGCAATCTTTCCGACCTGCTTTCTGGTACTGTAAAGGTGTTTTTGCTCTCGTTCAATGATTTCAAGTGAGGGTGTCAACTTTCGTTCAGTCGCCTTGATCCATTCTTTATATCTGTCGAGTGAACTTTATGAACTCGGAGATTTCCGAGCGACGGATCGCAGGAGATCTTCCGTCTGACAAGTTGCCCTGTGGTTAGCGGATTTAGTGGGATCTGAATTTTGGGGAGCGCGCGAAGCGGAGAAGGCCGCGGTACTCAGATGGGATAAGGCAGGTACGCCTCGATTCCCGCGCCGCCTTTTTCACCATGTATCACGTGCGCGACTGTTTCGGGATTTGACAGGATTGCCTGGGCCTACCCGTCAGCCACTCGGAAGTGACCCCATATAAGGAACCAGGCAGAGGTTTTCCGAACAGTGCCTCCTCATTTTCTCCTCCCTCATCTCTAGATTCATCTACTGCGCTCGCCAACTGCCCAGCGCCGCTGCTCCGTTCCAGCTTCATCGGCGACAATGGTGAAGGAGAAGACGGCGGCTCTGGAGCGGGCGAAGAAGGCGACGGCGCAAGCGAAGGGGAGATCGCCCAGTCGGGCCGGATCCTCATCGCGGTCTCGCCTGCCGCAAGGTTGGATCCAAGGGGATTGGATCCGCTTAACCATCACCCAGAAGGACCTCGATGACCTAGCCAATGAGGGGCTGATCGAGCACAGAGCAGCGAGGCTTCCGGGAGCGGAGTGGAAACCGCAACCTCAGGAGGGTGAGTGCGTCCTCTTGGCGACTCATGTAGATCAAGGGTTTTCTCTGCCGCCGCATCTTTTCTTCCGAGGATTTCTGAATTTCTTCGAAGCTCAGCTCCACCATTTTACTCCAAATTCCATCGCCTATCTCTCCGCCTTTGTATCTTTGTGTGAGAATTTCTTGGGTTGTCGGCCGCATTAGGGCCTCTTCAAACATATATTCACTTGTCGTTCTCAGACGGTGAAAAAGGCCAGCCCCAATGACAAGAGAACCCAGGTGATCCAGATGTGTGGGGGTCTCAGGGTCCAGATGAGGAGTAAGAGCGCTTTCCCTGCTATGACCCTTCCCAAGTCGGTCAGAGGGTGGCAGTCGACCTGGTTCTACTGCCAAGACCGGTCGACGCCAGGGCAGTCGACCGGGCTCCCTCCCTTCTCTATGAGTCGAGTGAACAAGACCTCCTCTCTGAAAGTAGTTCCGGAGGAGAAGGCTCAGGTGAAAATGTTGATGGAGCGAGTAGTTCAGTTGATTCGTGACGGCGTGACCAGCATGGACCTTCTGGAGGTTTTCCTTCGGCGGCGCATCTAACCACTCCAGTACCGGGGCCACCCGATGTGGTTGTACTCTGGTATTGAAGACACCAATCGAGTCCACCCAGAGGAGGTCGACGATTCTACATTGGAGAGGTGGATGACTGCCATCATGGGGAACAAGGACAACCCTCGTGGAGCTAGGAGGATCGTTCCACTCGACCAATCTTATGAGGTGGATAAGGTATGACTATTTTCCTCCGACTGCTCCATCTATTCTGTTTTGTCGTAAATCAGTCGAGTGACCTTTGTCTTGCTTGCTATCTTTTAGGAGACCACTGAGTTGTACTCAATGCCCAATGGGGCGCAGCCACAGGCCGAAGAGGAGGAAGGAAGCGGAGGCGAAAGTCAAGAGGAGTGGGAGTCAGACGCCGATGAGGGTGAGGAAGACGCAGGTTCTGACGAAGAGGAAGAGGAGGAGGAAGTTGCACCTCCTCGTTCCGAAAGGAGGTCCAAGCTCGCCCACGACCCTGCAGCTGATCGTGGCAAGGGAGTCGTGCCTGCTGGGCAGTCGACGAAACGTCCTCGGACAACTTCACCAGCGCCGACTGAAAAGGCGTCGAAGCAACCCCGAGCGGCCTCGTCAAAACCGGCGAAAGCCCTACCGAAGATGAGGATGGAGATTCCGACTGTCTCTGGGTAACGATCATAACTCATGTTTTCTATTCTTGGTCGATTCAATCGCTGACCGACTGATATTTGCAAATCGCAGTGCTGCTACTTCTGAGACTTCGGCCAGGCATGAGGATCAAGAAATGGAAGATGCTGCGACTTCTCAGCCTGGTATGATCTGCGCGGTTTCGCTTCCGGTCGATTGAATCTTTATTTTTGATTTCAAACTTCTTCTGCAGCTCCGCCTAATGTTGTCATCAATCTTCCTGACGATGACGACGAAGCGCCGCTGAGGCAGAGGAGGAGCAGGAAGGCGACTGTTGGCAAGGCTGCGTAGGTTACGACGGCACCTGGACCACAGATTCCTAAGGGGAGCAATGTTGCTCGGGCTACCGTGTCCTTTGCGGAGCCATTGACGGTTGCCTGCCCTTCGTCGTCGAGTGCTGACCCGCCTTCTCTCTTCTCCACCTACCACGTCCCGGAGGACCAAGCAAGCGCTGCCAAGGAAGCCATACGTCAGGCCGAGATTATGATGGAGCAGGTGAAGGCGATCCGAACCGCCAGCCAAGCAGCTGATGACGCGAGCTCAGCTCTCCAGAGCAATGTCCAGGTTAGTTGAACACCGACTGGAAATCTTGATATTTTTCATGCACCCACTGGGTGTGTCAATTCTACAGTGGACTGCTGGCAGTCGACTATAGTCTTTGTGTCTTGAGATTTCTCACTTTACTTGTTCCACTCGACCATGGTCGAGTGGAACAATGAAACTGGTGGGGGCACGCTGAGTGCACCCACTGGGTGTAGTCCCTGAGACCGTGGTCGATTGCTGGCAATTGGCTATGGTCTGATTTTTTTTGACAATTAACTGCTTCCGGTCGACTGATCGACTCTGAGTCTAGCTGAGAGAACTAGTGGGGGCACGCTGAGTGCACCCACTGGGTGTAGTCCCCGAGACTACAGTTGAATGTTTAGATTCATCTGTAGTCTTAGAAATAGTGCGATTTTTCCTTTAGTCACTCGGAAGTGATTTGCCGTTGATGTTTGTCGACTGAACTTTCGCAGAAATCTTGTGACCTTGTTTCTCGTTATACCGAATTGGAGAACAAGTATATCCAGCTTGAGCTTGACCAAAAGCTTGTCCAAGAGAACTTCATGAAGGCGAAGGAGGAGGCAAAAGGTATGTTTGGTGAGAATCTTGACGACTGTCCTTGCTTCTTGCCTGTCTCCGAATCTGATCTTATTGTGATTTTCGCAGAAAAACTGAGGGATGCTTTGAAGAAGAAGGACCTTGACCTTGCCGAGGCGTAGAAAACGGCTGCAGACAAGACTAGGCTTGCAGAAGAGAAGTTGGCTTCCGTCAACAAACTTGAAGAAGAAAACACTAATCTGAAAGCTGCTCTTGACGTGGCCAACCAAGAAGTCACTCGACTGAAGAATGCCAATATGGTCCTGGACGACAAAGCTGGTGAACTTGCAGGAAAGAAGAATGACTTGGAGCTTTATCTGGGAGGACTCGCCAAAAAGTTGTTCCTCATGCTCGAAGGTAACCTCTTATCTCCGATTGGTAGTTACTGACTTGCTGTAGGGGCGTTAGCTTATTCCTGAATCATGTCCACAGAATTCTGCCAAAACTTTGAAGAGGAGACTAGTCGAGTGGAGACTGGCTTGGATCCCATCAATTCTCCGGTGAAGGATGGAACTGCTATGAACGTGCTCCGTCTCGAGCCCCGCATTGCTGCAGTGGTCGATTACCTTGCAAGACTGAAGGCCACTGTATCGCGCATCGACACATCGCTCTGGCCAGAAGAAACATTTCATAACGACCTTGAGTCGTTGGTAACTCGATTGAACGAGATTCCGAGTCCAGTGCAAGAGTGGAAGAAGTCTTCTGCCAGGTGCGGTACTAACGTCGCTTTGTCCTTGGTCCGCGTCCACTGCAAAGAAGCGAGAGAAGACAAGCTGGTGTCTCTCAAGGTGGCCAACACTAGGAAGCATGACTTCCGTTCTTTCATGGAGACCTTCATCGCGGCTGCCACTCGGATCGCAGATGGGATCGACCTGGACGAGTTTGTTGCACCTTCCAACCCTCCACAGGAGGGATAAAAAACTTCTATGCTTGATGATTTGAATTTGCCTCGGAATGCCGAGTGATTTTTGTAACCGCCAAACTTTAACAGGCTTGATGCCTGAGCACTTCTGGGTCCGTAGGACGTTATCTGAACTTGATTTGCCGTTGAAATACGTTTGCTTCTTTTGGATAACCATCTTCTTTGGGTTGGAATATATGCTAGCATCTGAAATGCTTTTTTGCAGGTAGGAGTGAAGCACAAATTGCAGTCGACTTGTGCTCGTCATGTTTGGGAGAGTGCTTGGTTGCAACCAAGCCCCCGAGTGAGAAACTTGTTCTCCACTCGGAAGGATTTTAGAAACTTAGGCAAGCACTATGCTGCAGCTAAGCCCCCGAGTGGGAGGTTTGCTCTCCACTCGGTAGGAATTTAGAAACTTAGGCGAGCACTGAGCTGCAGCTAAGCCCCCGAGTGGGAGGTTTGCTCTCCACTCGGCAGGATTTTAGAAACTTAGGCGAGCATTGGGCTGCAGCTAAGCCCCCGAGTGGGAGGTTTGCTCTCCACTCGGTAGGATTTTTAAATACTTAGGCGAGTACTAGACTGCAACTAAGCCCCCGAGTGGGAGGTTTGCTCTCCACTCGGCAGGATTTTAGAAACTTAGGCGAGTACTAGGCTACAGCTAAGCCCCCGAGTGGGAGGTTTGCTCTCCACTCGGCAGGATTTTAGAAACTTAGGCGAGCACTGGGCTGCAGCTAAGCCCCTGAGTGGGAGGTTTGCTCTCCACTCGGCAGGATTTTTAGAAACTTAGGCGAGCACTGGGCTGCAGTTGAGCCCCTGAGTGGGAGGTTTGATCTCCACTCGGTAGGATTTCGTGGCACGGCTTTGGAGGAGAAGGTAGTAGTCGACCTGCGCTTCGCCTTCCTTGCGGGACGCACGTTGTGTTTTTGATGTAGCTCGGAAGGAGGAAGCGGGGGTCGACCTGCGCCTCGTCCTTCTTGCGAAGCGTACAATGTCTTTTATTCTTAGGTGAACACAAGGTTGCAGCTAAGCCTCCGAGTGGAAGACAGGCTTATCACTTGGTAGGATTTTCAAAAACTTAGGCGAGCACTTGGCTGCAGCTAAGCCCCAGAGTGGAAGGCTGGCTTACCACTCGGTAGGATTTTGTTTACTTAGGCGAGTACTTGGACTGCAGCTAAGCCTCCTAGTGGGAGGCTGGCTCACCACTCGGTAGGATTTTGTTTTAAGTTAGGCGAAACGGATTCGCAGCTAAGCCTCCGAGTGGAAGGCTGGCTTACCACTCGGTAGGATTTTTTACAAGCTTAGGCGAAACGGGTTCGCAGCTAAGCCACCCACTGGGGGACAGATTTATGAGAGCAAAAGCAATAACAATCACTAAGAAAATTATGAAACTCTTGTCTTTGATGAATACACTACAGGAGTACTTTTATTACAACTCATTCGAGTGAAAAACTTAAGTATAGAAAGGGTGGAGTAAGTCCGCGTTCCATGCTCTAGGCTCGTCAATCTGGTGCTCGACATTGTAAAGGCGGTATGCCCCATTATGGAGAACTTTGGTGACGATGAAGGGACCTTCCCAAGTAGGAGCAAGCTTGTGTGGTTTCTGCCGATCCACTCGGAGAACTAAATCTCCCTCCTGGAAAGCTCGACTCTTCACATTTCTGGCATGGAAGCGACACAAGTCCTGCTGGTAAATGGTCGATCGGATCAAGGCCATCTCTCTTTCGTCTTCTAGAAGGTCGACCGCGTCCTGTCGGGCTTGCTCTGCTTCAGCTTTGGTGTACAGTTCGACTCGGGGTGCGTTGTGAAGCAGGTTACTCGGCAAGACTGCTTCAGCTCCGTAGACCAAGAAGAACGGAGTCCTCCCAGTCGACTGGTTTGGCGTGGTCCTTAACCCCCAAAGCACCGATGGAAGTTTGTCGACCCATGCACCGGCTGCTTGCTTGAGGTCACGCATCAGTCGGGGTTTCAACCCTTTGAGAATCAAGCCATTTGCATGTTCTGCTTGTCCATTCGACTGGGGGTGAGCGACCAAAGCATAGTCGACTCGTGTACCCTGAGATGTGCAGAAAGCTCGGAATTCTTCGGAGTCGAAATTTGACCCATTGTCTGTGATGATGCCGTGTGGAACTCCATATCTGAATACCAACTCCCTGATGAAGCTGACGGCGGTGCCGGCAGCCAGATTCTTGATGGGTTTAGCCTCAATCCACTTAGTGAACTTGTCGACTACTACCAACACATGGGTGTAGCCGTTTCTGCCTGTCCTCAGAGGTCCAACCATATCCAGTCCCCACACAGCAAAGGGCTAGAAGAGTGGAATGGTTTTCAAGGCTGAGGCGGGTTTGTGTGACATATTGCAGTAAAATTGACATCCTTCACACTTGTCTACTATCTCTTTCGCCATCTCATTTGCTCTGGGCCAATAGAAACCAACTCGGTATGCTTTAGCCACGATGGTCCAAGAAGACGCATGATGGCCACAGGTCCCCGAGTGGATGTCATTGAGAATCATTCGACCTTCTTCTGGTGTTATGCATTTCTGGCTGACTCCAGTCGCACTTTCCCTGTATAACTGTCCTCTCATGACGGTGAAGGCTTTGGATCGGCAGACGATCTCCCGAGCCTCTTCTTCATTCTCGGGGAGCTCTTTTCTCAGAATATAGGCGATATAGGGCACTGTCCAATCGGGAGTGATGACCAGAACTTCCATGACCAAGTCGACCACAGCTGGGACCTCGACTTCAGTCGGATCGGTGGCGCTTTTTGGCTACGGGACTTCCTCAGTGAAAGGATCTTCTTGAACCGACGGCGTGTGAACATGCTCCAAAAACACACCACTCAGAATGGCTTCCCTCTTGGAACCTATCTTCGCCAAGTCATCGGCTGCTTGATTTTTCAGTCGGGGAACGTGATGGAGCTCTAATCCCTCAAATTTCTTCTCCAGCTTTATGACTGCATTGCAGTATCTAGTCATGGCCGGGCTTCTGACGTCCCACTCCTTCATCACTTGGTTGACCACTAAGTCCGAGTCGCCGTAGACCATGAGGCGACGGACGCCGAGTGAAATGGCCATATGCAACCCGTACAAGAGTGCTTTGTATTCTGCTTCATTGTTGGAGGAATCAAAGAGAATCTAGAGTACATATCTGAGCTTATCTCCTCGGGGGGAAACCAAAACCACCCCTGCACCGGAACCATTCAGCATTTTGGAGCCATCGAAGAACATAGTCTAGTGCTCTGAGTGAACTTGGGTCGGTAACTGCTGTTCCGTCCACTCGGTGAGGAAATCTGCTATTGCTTGGGACTTGATAGCTTTCTTTGCCTCAAATCTGATATCAAGGGGAAGAAGTTCAATCGCCCATTTTTCCACTCGACTGGTTGCGTCTCTGTTGTGTAGAATCTCTGATAAGGGGGCGTCGGTGATGACTTTGATAACATGGTTAGAGAAGTAGTGGGCAACTTTCTTCGTGGTCATGTAAATCCATATACAAGCTTCTGATAATGAGGGTATCATTGCTTGGACAGGGTCAGGACTTCGGAAATGTAATATACTTGGCGCTGAACTTTGAAGGTTTTTCCTTCCTCTTCTCGCTCGACCATAAGCACAGTACTGACGACTTGTCCTGTGGCTGCAATGTAAAGCAGTAAAGGCTCTTTGCTGATTGGGGCAGCAAGCACCGGCTGGGTGGAAAGCAGGGTTTTTAACTCTGCAAACGCTGCATCAGCTTCTGGAGTCCACTCGAACTTGTCTGACTTCTTCATCAGTCGGTAAAGAGGCAATGCCTTTTCACCGAGGCGAGAGATGAATCGACTTAATGCGGCCAAGCATCCAGTAAGTTTCTGGACATCGTGCACACGCACGGGGCGTTTCATTCGGAGTATAGTGCCAACTTTTTCTGGGTTAGCATCGATTCCCCGTTTGGAAACGAGAAAACCGAGTAACTTTCCGCCAGGAACTCCGAATGTGCATTTTGATGGATTAAGCTTGATATCATACCTCCTGAGGTTGGCAAATGTTTCAGCTAGGTCAGTTAGTAGGTCGGAACCTTTCCGTGAGTTGACCACAATGTCATCCATGTATGCTTCCACATTCTGACTGATTTGAGTGAGCAAACACTTCTGAATCATCCTCATGAACGTGGCTCCGGCATTCTTGAGGCCGAATGGCATGGTGACATAATAGAAGCACCCAAATGGGGTGATCAAAGCCGTTTTGATCTCATCGGGTCCAAACAGACGGATCTGATGGTACCCGGAATAAGCGTCCAAGAAAGAAAGTCGCTCACCTCCTGCAGTCGAGTCGACTATTTGGTCGATGCAGGGAAGAGGAAAATGATCTTTCGGGCAGGCCCAATTGATATGCTTGAAATCGATGCACATGCGAAGTGAATTGTCCTTTTTGGGGACCATTACTACATTGGCGAGCCACTCGGAGTGGTAAATCTCTCGGATAAACTCTGCTGCTTGGAGCCGAGCCACTTCTTCGCTAATGGCCTTTCTTTTCTGGACGGCGGACCGTCGCAGATGTTCCTTCACAGGTTTTGCCTTCGAGTCGACTCGTAGACGATGCTCAGCCAGTCCCCTGGGTACACCCGGCATGTTAGAAGGTTTCCATGCAAAGATGTCCTAGTTCTCACGGAGGAACTGGATGAGCGCTTCTTCCTATTTGGGGTCGAGTGTTGTGGAGATATGAGTCGGAGCAGCGTTTGGGTCGGTCGAGTGGATGTGAACGGGTTTTGTCTCACCGGACGACTGAAACGCTGATTCCGTGGCAGGCTTCTTGGCCCGCAACAAATCACTCGGGTTTGCGTTCCTTTGGTGTTCCTGCCACTCTTCTGCCACCATCTGAGCATCGGCGATCTTTGAGCCTTCCTGGAAGCACTCTTCTGCCTTCTTGTGGTTACCAATGATAGTGATCACGCCTTTAGGGCCAGTCATCTTTAGTTTGAGGTACACGTAACATGGTCGAGCCATAAAATGTGCATAAGCTGGCCTGGCCAAAATTGCATGATAGGCACTCTGGAAATCCACAACCTCAAATGTCAGCTTCTCTTTGCAGTAATTCTTTGAATCACCAAAAACTACGTCAAGGGCAATCTGACCGAGTGACGCGGCCTTCTTGCCAGGAATGACTCCATAAAAACTCATATTCTCGTGCTCAGTCTGGACATCAGAATGCCCATCCCTTTCAGTGTCTCAGCATACAGTATATTCAAACTGCTGCCGCCATCCATCAACACTTTGGTCAGTCGAGTGCCCCCAATGACTGGGTCGACCACCAACGCTTGCCTCCCAGGGGTGGCTATGTGTGTGGGGTGATCATATTGGTCGAACGTAATGGCAGTTTGAGACCACTTCAGGTAATTGGGTGTTGACGGAGCAGCCATGTTCACCTCTCGGTTTATAACTTTCAATCGGTTTTTGCTTTCAACATCGGCAAAAATCATCAAGGTGGAATTGACCTGCGGATATTCTCCATCACTATCCTCCTTGTCCTCAATTTTGTCTGACTCTTTTTCTTTGTCCTTGGACTGCTTCCCTTGGAACTGCTATATCAGGAGTCGACATTGTCGAGTGGTATGCTTCGGGTAGATGAAATTACCCTCTTTGTCCTTCTTGGTGTGGATGTGACATGGAAAATCCAACACGTCATTTCCTTCCTTATCTTTTACCTTCTTGGGGTTCCAAGGCCCCTTGGGTTTCCCTTTGAATTTTTCTTGGTTCAGGGCCAAGGCTTCTCCAGGTGCGGCTGGCTCAGCTTTACGCTTTTGCTTCCGACTGGAATTTCCACCTCCGGTGTCTTGGGCGACTGACTTGTGTTTGCCGCTCCGGAGCCGATCCTCTTCTTCACCATTGGCATATTTGGTGGCTATTTCCATCATTCGACTCAGAGATATGTCTCCGGTTCGACCGAATTTCAGGCTTAGCTCTCTGTACTTTACGCCCTCCTTGAAGGCACAGACCGCCTGGTGGTCGGATACATTTTCTACCGTATGATGCAGTGTGATCCACCTCTGGATGTAATCTCTCAAAGTCTCATTCGACTTATGTACACAAGACTGCAGCTCTGTCAGCCCTGCTGGCCGCTTGCACGTTCCTTCAAATGTCCTAACAAACACTCGGGAGAGGTCCTCCCACATGTAGATGCTGCTGGGTGTCAACTGATTCAACCATGCCCTGGCTGACCCTTCCAACATGAGAGGCAAATGTTTAATGGCCACCTCGTCATTTCCACCGCCGATCTGAACAGCCACTCAGTAGTCCTCAAGCCAAGTGTCGGGCTTGGACTCACCGTTGAACTTGCTGATCCCAGTCACCAACGTGAAGTTGGGAGGAATCACCGCGGCTCTGATGGCTCTGCTGAAACACTCTGGTCTGGAGACGTGCACTCGGCTGCTGGTGGGTACATCTCTGTCATTACCCTCTCTATGGGCTCTGTTCTGGTCAACCAGACCTTGAACGATGATGGATCTTGCATCAAAGCCTGGTTCTCTGGGGTCGGCTCGAATTCTTTGCCCGCCACTGTACTGGCGTCTGTCGTCCTGCTGTCGAGGCATATATGATCCACCCCTCTGGGAAGGAGTGGGCACTCGATGTCGATCATTGCGATCGACTCGGTGATCATCCTGCTCATAGTTCCTGTACTGATCTTGTCGGTCACCACGCCCTTCACGCCTCGGGGGCGATCTGGGGCTATGAGCTGACTGGACAGTATTCGCCGCCACGGACCTGCTATGAATCCTGTTCCACGACTGCGACACAGCTGAATTCTGATCTCCAGCTGCCCGGAGCAAATCCCTGATCTGCATCAAGCCTCTGCCAGCCTCTGACTGGGAAGGCTGAATCGACTCTGCTATACGTGTTGCAGCTGCCAAATTCTGGATCGAAGTGCGGTATACCTGAGTCGGAGGTTTAAAGAGTTGGCGTCGACTGGAGTCTGGAATCCGTTGCCGCGCGTGCTTGTTGAGTGCCCGCTGAAGGTTCTCCAGTCGAGTGCGCTCAGCCAGGTTGGCCAAGCGTGCGTCCTCTAAGGCGCGAGCCTCAGGGGTTTCCACAACGATCGGAGTATGAAGCGCATCCATGTTCCGACGGTGAAGCTCTTCCCTCTGCTGTGAGTCGAGGGGCTCGGGGCGGTACTCCTCATGGTCGTGCAACGGGTCGCCTCCGCCGTTGCCTCCCTCGGTGCCAGGAAAGCCGGGGGGAACGTGCGGTCCATTGACCATCAGGACCTTTGCCGCCGGATCACTGCTGTCGCATTCGGATGCAGTCTCTGCGGAGCCAGTCGACAGGTCAAACAGGCCGTAGAGAGATTCGTCGGGCTCGATTGCCGCGACTTGGGCAGTGGTCGACTGGCGAGCCACTGCATGCCTCACCCACCGCTGAAGCCTCGACCGACCGGAGCGCTTACGCCGGCGGGAAGATGGGAGGGAGGATGACACGAAAACCGGCCGATACTGAGTCGACGGTTGCCGCAGAAGGACGCCACGGACGCATGCTCGAAAATGCGTAGCTCCACGGACCGGGAGCACATCCACGTCAAGCGGGGCCTCCTGCAGCCAGCCAGAGTCATCAGCGACGAATGTGACGCGCCGAGACGGATCTCGCGGCCCTCAACCAAAACTCCACCTGAAACCATGATGATGGGAATTGAAAAGATTGCAACTTCTCCAACAAGTCGCTAAGACACCTGCCCCATGGTGGGTGCCAACTGTCGTGGTTCTAAGTCTGACAGTAGAATGGGGGGTAGGTATGGAGAGGCAAGATCCTAGCTATGGAGCAGTTGTACACACGAGTGTTTTACAAGTTCAGGCCCTTCTCGGAGGAAGTAACAGCCCTACGTCTCGGAGCCCGGAGGCGGTCGACTGGATTACGTGTGTGAAAGGTACAGGGGTGCGAACCCTTCTACAAGTGGAGGGGGGTGGCTTATATAGAGAACGCCAGGACCCCAGCCAGCCCACGTAGTGGCGGGTTAAAGTACATTAAGGCCAGGCGTTACTGGTAACGCCCTATATAAAGTGTCATCATGGCCATAAAGACTACTTAATTACAGACCGTTTGGATACAGAGTAGATCTTGAACTTCTGATGGTCGAGTGAGTCTGCATGGTCGAGTGTCTTCAGGTTCGCCGAGTGTCTTCTAGCCGGTCGAGTGGAATCCCTCTCGGTCGACTGGAAGACAGCTTCTTCTAAGAGATTCCCTTGGGGAGGGTACCTTGGACAGGTCCGTAACCCTACCCTAGGTACATGACTTCATCACCCTCTGCTGAAAGCATAATCTCCAGCATCCTGGTTAACACGGGATTCGGCACGGTCTCGGGCAGGGGGGCTGGACACCTGATAAGCTTTGCCTTCACTATCCACTCCTGTTCAAAGGATAGCTCTATTAAAGGGCAATGTTATGATGAAAATACGGATGGCGTGTCCAAATATGGGGCTACTTACTTGAGCATTCGGGCGATTGTAGCTCAGACCTGCGTCCTCGGACAAGTCCGGACACCTTGCTTGTGATCCGAAGAACAATTTGTACATCTCCACGGGCGTCGTGCCCATAAAAGGTTGGAGGACTCGCGGTCCCTCCGGATTAAATTCCCACAGGCGGAGAGGGCGGCGTTTGCAGGGCAGCATGTGGTGAATCAACATAACTTGCGCCACTACGGTCAAGTTAATATCTCTTTCTAGGAGATCTCGAATGCGGTCCTGCATTAGGGGCACGTCTTTGGATGGCCCCCAGATAAGCCCCTCATTGACCCATTACGCTCGCCGTGGTGGGGGACCCGAGCGAAAAGCAGGTGGCACCACCCATGTGGTGCCCCTAGGGGCTGTGATGTAAAACCAGTCCCGTTGCCATAAGCCGGACTCCTCTTGGAAAGAGCCCTCGGGCCATGGAGCATCGGCCATCTTGCTTATGATAGCTCCTCCGCACTCGGCTTGCTGCCCCTCGACCATCTTCGGTTCCACCTTGAAGGTTCTAAGCCACAATCCGAAGTGAGGAGTGATATGGAGGAAGGCCTCACACACGACAATGAATGATGAGATTTGGAGGATGGACTCCGGAGCTAAGTCGTGGAATTCCAGCCCATAATAAAACATCAGCCCCCTCACGAAGGGATCAATCGGGAAGCCTAGCCCCCGAAGGAAATGAGATGTGAACACCACGCTCTCACCGGGCTGGGGAGTGGGAATGGCCTGCCCTTGAGAAGGCAGCCTATGCGAGATTTCGCCGGTTAGATACCTGGCATCTCTCAGCTTTCGCACGACGTCTCCGTAACGGAGGAAGGCATCCACTGGCCTTGAAGGTCGGAGCCGGACATCGTCGAAGGTCCGAAGCGCCTCAAACTAGAGCCTTGGGTGTTGGAACTCGAGGTGAGGGGCGGATACGATTGGATTGAAAAGAAAGGAGGCGAGCCTTGGTCCCTTTATAAAGGGGTGGAATACCAAGAGCCCTCCCCGTAACCGTTTGGGACTCGCTTTCAATCAGAGAGTCATACCAAAGGCACGGTTGGGTTACCCACGCCCGTATTGATGAGAATCCCGAAATAAGGGGACACGATCTCTACTTTGACAAGACGTGCCAAGGAAACCGCCTTGCTAAACGCGCTGAGGTGTAACAGTAAAATGATTCGAATAAAGGCTTGGCCGTGGTGTGATGTCACGCTGCGGAATACGTCAGCAAATTGGATTTGTGCAGATGTTATTCTCTCTACAGTGGTATGTGGAACTTATTTTGCAGAGCCAGGCACTATCCTTGTGTTCAAGATCTTCTATGAAGTATTCGGAGGAGGAACCCGCCTTGCAATGCCGAACACAATTTGCACGCCAGACTCGTCGTCATTGAAGCCTGGTTCAGGGGCTACTGAGGGAGTCCTGGATTAGGGTGTGTCCGGATGGACGGACTATGACCTTTGGCCGGACTCCCGGACTATGAAGATACAAGATTGAAGACTCCATCCTGTGTCCGGATAGGACTTTCCTTGGCGTGGAAGGCAAGGTTGGCGATACGATATGAAGATCCCCTCCCATTGTAACCGACTCTATGTAACCCTAGCCCTCTCTGGTGTTTATATAAACCGGAGAGTTTTAGTCCGTAGGACGAACAACAATCATACCATAGGCTAGCTTCTAGGGTTTAGCCTCTCTGATCTCGTGGTAGATCAACTCTTGTACTACACATATCATCAATATTAATCAAGCAGGAGTAGGGTTTTACCTCCATCGAGAGGGCCCGAACCTGGGAAAAGACATCGTGTACCTTGTCTCCTGTTACCATCCGCCTAGACGCACAGTTCGGGACCCCCTACCCGAGATCCACCGGTTTTGACACCGACACCTTGCCTCTTCGTGTTGCTTTTGTGCTAGCCTTCTTAAGGCATCCTTGTTTAACTTATGTCTGTACTCAGATATTGTTGCTTCTATTCGAGCTTTCTATTCGAGCCCTCGAGGCCCCTGGCTTGTAATATAAAGCTTGTATTATTTTAATTTGTGTCTAGAGTTGTGTTGTGATATCTTCCTGTGAGTCCTTGATCTTGATCGTACACATTTGCGTGTATGATTAGTGTACGATTGAATCGGGGGCATCACACCAAGCTTGCTGAACAAATCAAGGTAGAACCTAGTGTTTATATGCTTAAAGATCCCCTAGTAGAAAATATAGATGGGCTTGTTATTTACTTCTGTGATGAAGCTGCTAGAATTGCCAAACCCAATGAAAAAGATAAACATAGTCCCATTGTTGGTATGGCTGTTGTCTCGGTCAAAATAGGAGATCACTTTTATCATGGTTTATGTGACTTAGGTGCTAGTGTAATGCTATTACTTTTACCTTATATCAAGAAATTATGAATGATATAGCACCCGCTAAAATAGAAGACATAGATGTTACTATTAAACTTGCTAATAGAGACACCATCACACCACTTCGGATTGTTAGAGATGTTGAAGTATTGTGTGGGAAAATAAAATATCCCACTGATTTTCTTGCTCTTGGTTCCCCACAAGATGACTTTTGTCCCATTATCTTTGATAGACCTTTCTTGAACATCGTTAATGCTAAAATAGATTGTGAGAAACAAACCGTTGGTGTAAGTTTTGGTGATGAGTCTCATGAGTTTATTTTTTCCAAGTTTAGTAGAAAGCATCATAAGAAAGAGTAGCCTAGTAAGGATGAAAAAATTGCTCTTGTTTCTATTGCGTGCCTCCTACTGATCCGCGAGAACAATATTTGCTAGACCATGAAAATGATATGCATCTGCATGAAAGAAATGGAATAGATAAATTTTCTTCGAACAACGACCTATGATTAAACAAAATTTGCCTATTGAAACTCTAGGAGGTCCTCCTCCACCGAAAGGTGATATTGTGTTTGAATTAATACAATTGCCAGAAACTTTGAAATATGCTTATCTTGATGACAAAAAGATATATCCTGTTATTATTAGTGCTAACCTTTCAGAACATGAAGAAGAAAGATTATTGAAGGTTCTGAAGAAGCATTGAGCTACTATTGGATATACTCTTGATGATCTTAAGGGCATTGGTCCCACTCTCTGTCAGCACAAAATTAATATGGAACCTGATGCTAAACCCGTTATTGATCACCATAATGTTTTAATCCCAAAATGAAAGAAGTGGTAAGAAAAGAAATACTAAAGCTTCTGGAAGCAGGCATAATCTATCCCATAGCTGATAGTAAATGTGTAAGTCTTGTTCATTGTGTCCCTAAAAAGGGAGGTATTACCGTTGTTCCTAATGACAAGAATGAACTTATTCCACAAAGAATTGTTACTAGCTATAGGATGGTAATCGATTTTCAAAAATTAAATAAAGCCACTAGAAAATATCATTACCCTCTGCCTTTTATTGATCAAATGTTATAAAGATTATCTAAGAACACACACTTCTGTTTCCTTGATGGATATTCTGGTTTTTCTCAAATACGTGTCTCACAACCTGATCAAGAGAAACCACCTTTACTTGCCCTTTTGGAACTTATGCTTATAGATGTATGCCTTTTGGTTTATGCAATGTACCTTCTACTTTTCAAAGATGTATGACTACTATATTCTCTGATTTTTTGTGAAAAGATTGTTGAGGTTTTCATGGAAGAATTTTTTGTTGATGGAACTTCTTTTGATGATTGCTTGAGCAACCTTGATTGAGATTTGCAGAGATGTGAGCAAACTAATCTTGTCTTGAATTGGGAGAAGTGCCACTTTAAGGTTAATGAAGGTATTGTCTTGGGGCATAAAATTTCCGAACGAGGTATTGAGGTTGATAAAGCTAAAGTTGATGCAATTGAGAAAATGCCATGCCCTAAAGATATCAAAGGTATCCGTAGTTTCCTCGGTCATGCTGGTTTCTATAGGAGGTTTATCAAAGACTACTCTAAAATATGTAGGCCTCTTACAAATATTTTACAAAAGGATGTTCCATTTGTTTTTGATGATGATTGTGTAGAAGCCTTTGAAACACTTAAGAAAGCCTTAATTTCTGAACCTGTTGTTCAACCACCTGATTGGAACTTGCATTTTGAAATTATGTGTGATGCTAAAGATTATGCTATTGGTGATGTTCTAGGACAAAGAGTCGATAAGAAATTAAATGTTATTCATTATGCTATTAAAACTCTAGACAATGCCCAACACAATTATGCTACTACCGAAAAAGAATTCTTAGGAGTGGTGTTCGCTTGCGATAAATTTAGATCTTACATTGTTGATTCTAAAGTTACTGTTCACACCAATCATGCTGCTAAAGTATCTTATGGAAAGGAAAGATGCTAAACCTAGACTCATTAGGTGGGTTCTCTTGCTACAAGAATTTGACTTACATATCATTGATAGAAAAGGAGCTTAAAACCCTGTAGCTGATAACTTGTCTAGGCTAGAAAATAATATTGGTGACCCACAACCTCTTACTGATAGTTTTCCTGATGAATAATTAGCTGCAATAAATGTTTATTATAACACTCCTTGGTACGCTGACTATGCTAATTATATTGTTGCTAAATATATACCACCTAGCTTCACATACCAACAAAAGAAAAAAAATCTTCTATGATTTAAGACATTATTTTTGGGATGATCCACATCTTTCTACATAAGGAGTAGATGGTACTATTAGACATTGTGTACCTGAGCATGAACAGGGAGAAATCCGACAGAAATGTCACTCTGAAGCTTATCGAAGGCATCATGCGGGAGATAGAACTGCTCACAAGGTATTGCAATCTGGTTTCTATTGGCCTACTCTCTTCAAGGATGCCCGTAAGTTTGTTTTATCTTGTGATGAATGTTAAAGAATTGGATTGGTAAGTGCCAGGAAATGCCTATGAATTATTCTCTTGCCATTGAACCATTTGATGTTTTGGGATTTGACTACATGGGACCATTTCCTTCCTCTAATGGGTATACACATATTTTGGTTGCTGTTGATTATGTTAAGTGGGTAGAAGCTATTCCAACCAGTAGTGCTAATCACAACACCTATATAAAACGCTTAAGGAAGTCATTTTCCCAAGGTTTGGAGTCCCTGTATATTTAATGACTAATGGTGGTTCACATTTTACTCATGGTGCTTTCCATAAAATGCTTGCTAAATATGATGTCAACCATAGAATAGCATCACCCTATAATCCTCAGTCTAGTGGTCAAGTTGAACTTAGCAATAGAGAAATAAAGTTAATATTACAAAAAACTATCAATAGGTCTCGAAAGAATTGGTCTAAGAAATTAGATGATGCACTTTGGGCTTATAGAACAACATATAAAAATCATATGGGTGTGTCTCCTTATAAAATAGTTTATTGAAAAGCTTGTCATTTGCCTCTTGAGTTAGAACATAAAGCATACTGGGCAATTAAATAACTCAACTACTATTTCAAACTTGCTGGTGAAAAGAGGTTATTTGATATTATCTCACTAGATGAATGGAGAACCCAAGCCTATGAAAATGCCAAGTTATTTAAAGAAAAAGTTAAAAGATGGCATGATAAGAGAATCCAAAAGCATGAGTTTAAAGTTGGAGAATACATTCTTTTGTACAACTCTCGTTTCAGATTCTTTGCAGGCAAACTTCTCTCCAAATGGGAAAGACCATATATTATCGAGGAGGTTTATCAATCTGGAGCCATCAAAATAAATAATGTCGAAGGTACTAACCCGAAGGTTGTCAATAGGTAAAGAATAAAACATTATATTTCAGGTACACCCATTAATGTTGAAAGCAATATTATCCAAACTATGACACCGGAAGAACACATAAAGGAAACCTTTCAGAATACTCCAGAATCATGAAAAAAGAGGAGGTACGTGATACGGTAAGTAAGCAGACTCCAAAAAATCCGCAGAAGTATTTTTTTTATCAGTTTTGGAATATAATAAAAATTAGGAAAATAAGAAACAACCAGGAAGTCACCCCTGGTGGGCACAAGACACCAGGGCACGCCTGGCTTGCCAGGCGCGCCATGTGGGTTGTGCCCACCTCGGGGACCTTCCGGACTCCGTTTTTCTTCTGTTTGCTTGTTTCCCAAGTTAAAAAATCTTTATATACCCCCTGAACCTATTGACCGTCGTATCACGGAGAAATCTTCTATTTTCTTTTCCTCGCTGTTTTCCTGACAGATCTGAAAATATGTCATCCCAAGGCTCGCAGGGTGAGAGCTATGTTGCTGATTTTATCACGTACCCGAAGGTTTATGGGGATGTAGAGCACTATAGTTGGACTTTAGAGGAAGAAGAAGACAATGATCCCAAAGGGGATGAGGAGACAAGCTCAGATGAAGTTGAAGTTCCATTGCCTCAACCTGGGGACATGCACGTCGAATTTAAGAAGTCAAGTCTCCCCAATAAAGCAAATTAACCTAAGATCTAGTTTATCCCTTTTCATCTCTTGCAGGAAAACAAGCAAGAATTATGCAAAAAGATATTAGAGATCGAGCAGGAGATTGGTGACTTAAAGGAGGAAAATTCCATCCTCAAGCGTAAGCTAAGGAAGGGGGATAAGATCACTACTACTTTGTCACCACCACCTCCTTCTTCATCAGCAAAGGAGACTTGAGTATTGGGTATGGGCACTCCCCTTGACTTGTGCCAAGCTTGGGGGAGGTGCCCCAGCATCGTATCACCTCCATTTTCTTTTTCCTTTACTTATCTTAGTTCGATCCATAGTTATCTTTTGCTTTTGATGAATAAAAGTTTTAGTTCGATCCTTTCTTTTCGAGTGTTTGCTTAGTGATATATCCTTGTAATTGTGTTCGAGGTATATAATAAAGATTAGTTTGAGTTTTGTTTTCTTTACTTCCATGCCCAATAAAAAGAAAGTGAATAAATGAAAAAGATCATATGCTAATCTTATGGTAAGTAATGATACCAGATAAGGAAGAGTATAAGTAGAAAATTTTATTGGAGATTGACAAACATAGCATCGGTCAATGATGCAATTCATGAAAGAATTAATAAGGGAAGAGAAGATTCACATGCAAATATACTATGTTGGACATCTTTTGTGATTGTGAGCTCCCATCAAAATATTATATGCCAAAATTGTTGACGTTGGACAAGGAAGACAACCTAATGATTCATGTTTGTTCATATTCACATAGAAGTTATATTGTCATAGATCCTTTAACATGTGGTGCTTGCCCCCATCTTTCCTAAACAAAAATTTCACACTAAGTAGAGCATCCAAAAATCCTTAAACCCACATCTTGTTTTGAGATTCCACTATACCTACCTATGGATTGAGTAAGATCCTTCAAGTAAGTTGTCATCGGTGCAATAAGGCAATAAAAATTGCTTCTAAAAGTGTTGGATCATTTAGTGTAAGAGAAATTTGAGCATTGTACGAACTTGAGATGGCAAAGAATAAAAGTGATAGACTGCATAATAAAGGTTGCTATCATAAGGGGCAATATAACATGACGTTCTTTTGCACTAAGAGATTGAGCATTCAAACAAAAAAGCGCATGGCAACCTCTGCTTCCCTCTGTGAAGGGCCTATCTTTTACTTTTATGTATTTACTTTTATGCAAGAGTCAAAGTATTTCCCTCTATTCCTTTTTATTTTCTCTTTTGGCAAGCATCATGTGGTAAGGAAACATCTAGGCACATATATCCAGTTGGATATGAGTGGCATGAGTTATTATTGTTGACATCACCCTTGAGGTGAATACGTTGGGAGGCGAAACTATAAGCCCCTATCTTTCTACGTGTCCAGTTGAAACTTTTTGCTCATGTGTATGTGGTGAGTGTTAGCAATCATAGAAGACTATATGATGGTTGAGTATGTGGACTTGCCAAAAGGCTCCGATACATGACCCTTCCCTGAAAAGATGATGAATTGTAGTTGCAAAGTCGGCTGAGAGCATAGTTTGTTAGTTTTCAATAGAGTTTATGCTTTATACATCGATGTTGTGATGAATTTTTACTTATTCATGAGAAGTTATACGATAAAAGTTCTATGATAAAGTTTTATGTTAAATCTTGTTGCTGTTATAATAATATACATGATGCTTCTATGTCCATATTTTGTTTTTATCGACACCTCTTTCTCTAAGCACATGGACATGTTCTTCGATTTTGCTTTTCGCTTGAGGACAAGCGAGGTCTAAGCTTGGGGGAGTTGATATGTTCCTTCGGCATCATGTTTTCCTATTGTTATTTATAATGTTTTTATGAATAATTTTGATTAATTCTAATGCCTTTTCTCTCATAATATTCAAGGTTCACACAAAGAGGGAGAATACCGATAGCTGGAATTCTTGACCTAAAGAAGCTACATCAGGCCACTTATTCTGCACAACTTCAAATGAGCTGAAACTTCACGGGGATTTTTTATGTGATAAATAAGAATTATTGGACGAAATAACTACCAGAGGGGCCCCACCAGGTGGGCACAACCCACCTGGGCGCGCCAGGGAGCCCAGGAGTGCCCTGGTGGGTTGTGCCCTCCTCGGCCCATCTCCGGTGCCCATCTTCTGGTATATAAGTCATTTTGACCTAGAAAAAATCAGGAGAGGACTTTCAGGATGAAGCGTCGTCGTCTTGAGGTGGAACTTGGGTAGGAGCACTTTTGCCCTCCGGCGGAGCGATCCCGCCGGGGGAACTTCCGTCTCGGAGGGGGAAATCATCGTCATCATCATCACCAACAACTCTACCATCTTGGGGAGGGCAATCTCCATCAACACTTCAACAACACCATCCCCTCTCAAACCCTAGTTCATCTCTTGTGTTCAATCTTTGTACCGGAACTATAGATTGGTGCTTATGGGTGACTAGTAGTGTTGATTACATCTTGTAGTTGATTACTATATGGTTTATTTGGTGGAAGATTATATGTTCAGATCCATTGTGCTATTTATTACCCCTATGATGTTGAGCATGATTATCATTCGTGAGTAGTTACTTTTGTTCTTGGGGTCATGGGAGAAATCTTGTTGCAAGTAATCATGTGGACTTGATATGTGTTAGATATTTTGATGGTATGTATGTTGTGATTCCCTTAGTGGCTTCATGTGAACGTAGACTACATGAAACTTCACCATACTTGAGCCTAAGGGAATGCATTGTGGAGTAGTTATTAGATGATGGGTTGCGGGAGTGAAAGAAGCTTAAACCCTAGTTTATGAGCTATTCCGTAAGGGGATGATTTGGATCCAAAAATTTAATGTTATGGTTAGATTTATTCTTAATACTTTTCTCATAGTTGCGGATGCTTGCGAGGGGGTTAATCATAAGTAGGAGGTTTTTTCAAGTGAGAACAACACCTAAGTACCGGTCCACCCACATATCAATTTATCAAAGTAGCGAACAAATCAAGCCAACATGATGAAAGTGACTGGATGAAATTCCCGTGTACCCTCAAGAACACTTTGCTTATCATAAGAGACTGTTTTGGCCTGTCCTTTGCCTCAAAAGGATTGGGTTACCTTGCTGCACTTTTGTTACAGTCAGCGTTAGTTGCTCGTTACAAATTACCTTGCTATCAAACTACTCGTTACTTATAATTTCAGTGCTCGCAGACATTACCTTGCTGAAAATAGCTTGTCATTTCCTTCTGCTCCTCGTTGGGTTTGACACTGTTACTTATCAAAAGGACTATGATTGATCCCCTATACTTGTGGGTCATCACAGGGCAGGCGGTACAACCGCTATGACGGGAAAACATGATCCAGAAGGGAACAAGTGACCTCTTTCTACTCAAACGAAAGGGAATGGCGGGTGGAGGGAAGTGTGTATGTGCATTGATTCACCCAATACCTTCCGATGTGGATTCCCTCTTAATAGTATGGGTTTCCTACGACCAAAGAAATAAACACGAAGAAAACACCGTCTTCGATCTTTTCCGTCTAGAGGGAATGCCTAACTGAGTTGTACCTAACCAAAGAGTACCTAAAAAACTTGGCACACAATTAGACCACCAGGAGAGTTGTCATCATCACCCAAAACACAAAGATGGGAAATGCCCTAACAATCTCCCCCTTCTTGGTGGATGATGACAACCACAAGATTTGCATCGAAGGTCTAGAAAATGTAGATGGGCTCCCCCCTATATGTGTGCACAGTTACACATTAGTATGAAAGCTCCCCTAGATTTTATAGACCGACCAACCACTATGAACAAGCATATATGATAGACAATAAGCATACTACAAATAAGCATAGAGGATAAGATAGACAATAAGCATAAATAGAATGTATGTCTCACACCATGCAATAGTCTCACACCAAAAGGTTCACACACTGAAGGAAAGCAATAGAAAACGAAGTTCAACTCTCAACATGAAGCAAAGAACCAACCCATGCAAATCCCAGACCTAGTAGACCTCTCTCCCCCGTTGGCATTAATGTTGGGGATATAACTATTAAGTATAAACCGCACAGGAGGGGTCGGTTTACCCTCAACCATAGCGAAGCCCATGAAGACTCAGAAGATGGCGTTTTACTATGAAGCATAGAGGGCCGGAGCCCAAAGGAGGATTAGGGCCCATGATAGCAAACCGCCATGGTTATGTAACTTGTGTTGTAAGTTAGGAAAGGAGAGACTAAGCCGGACCCTTGTATGAGTCGGTCTCAGGACTCTGTAGACCGGTCGGGCGTCAACCTATGTATATAAAGGGACGACCCGACGGCGGTTCAGGGACAACAGACAACAACTCAAGAATCACGCAAAGCGTATACGCTCCCTGATCATCGAAACCCAATCAATTCCATCACAACTAGACGTAGGCTTTTACCTTCATCGAAGGGGCCGAACTAGTATAAACTCCCGTGTCCCTTGTCCGGTTTAACCCCTTCAAGCTAACCTGTAGCGATGGCTCCGCGACTAAGTCCTTTCTTGAGGACATCTGACATGTTAATTCCACGACAGGTGGCGCCCACCGTGGGGCTATCACACGGTGGTTTCGAGTTCTTGAAGGGCAGCTTTGAAGGAATTAAGGGGTACGTGGTCGGCCTGATGACCAAGAGTCGTCGCGGCAAGCTCTAGATCGACGACGAAGGGTGGGGCCCCGAGGCTGGCTCAATCGAGTACGGGTACCGGGTCCCCTTTGGCAGAATTAATGTCTTCATCGGCAAGATCGGTAAACCGGGCCCTGAGCCGGACATCTCCACCGACCTCGTCGAAACGGCTCAGTGTGCGAGTCCAGCCCGGGTTAAGCCTGCCATGAAGCGTGCATTCGTAGGATGTGTCCATGAGATCGGATCTGAACTGGTGTCTGAAGGTGGGACAGCTGTCTATTTTGACGACGAGTCATCCACTGGCGAAACCGAGTCCTTGTACCGGGTTCATAACGGTGTGTTCGAAGGATATTCCGATGGCAACAGTATTCCGAACCTCCTTGAACCGCCAAGTCGGGTTGCCGTTTACATGGACGGAACACAGCCACTTTGCAGTCTTCATCTACAGCGGCAATGAATACCGGATCAGCAGCCGCGGCAGGAATCCCGGCGCGCCGACCGGCTCAAGTCCTCTCCGGTTTGATGGATGCCTGGGTGACTTTGTTAACCACGACAGTCACCCCGGAGACGCGGGATCAGCACAATGCGGACATTGCGAAGCTAAAGGACCAGATAACACAGGCTGAGGACCTGGCAACTGAGGATGCTAGGATGGCTGAAGAACGGGCCGCTTTGGATGCCCAGTCACAGCAGATACATGCGGAGAATTATCGGCTCATGCTGGATCGGACATCATTAGAGGACATAATGCGAACGAAGTACCGGTCTCGACTACCGCCGGTCTACGAAGGATTAAAACTCTTTCAAACACAAGGCGCTGGGATGAGCAATCCAGCAGCTGCAAACCGGACTGATGCGCCTAGGACAGCTCTGGATCAACTACGGATAACAGAACCACCCCGGCGAACAGATAACCCGCTGCAATACATGTGTACACCGCCGGGTCACTTCTCGAGCCCTCTGGATAACATGATTTCCGCAGCATCACGCCTGGCAGCCATTCCGATGGAGGGTGATTCACTAGCAGCAATTGAAATGCAGCAAGCTAGGGACCTTGTTCAAACCACCGTGGTACAGCAGCAGGCTTATTCCTATAGCCGGGATAGAATTCATTCAACCCCTCGACTGAGCCCAAGCTATAGCAGGCACATGGATGAACCGGAAGTGTCTAGCAGTGCTCGGCATCGTAATGCTCAAGACGTGGTGGATAATGGCAGATCATGAAGGGAGGCCGCTTTGGGTCGTCATCAACCCGCCCAGGTTCAGCCAGCGGCGTTAGTAGACCGAGGCACTGGGCTTGCCTTCAGTTCCTGGGGAGTGCCGTGTCTTATTCTGGCTCTCCATAATATACGTCCGCCCAAAGATTTCAAGGGTCCACATAAAGTGCCTAATTATACTGCGGATCAGCCACCTGAGGCATGGGTCAAAAGTTATGAGATGGCAATGGAGATGCTAGATGTGGATGAAGTGGCCTGCGCAAAGTACTTCACGATGATGTTGGAAGGGACGGCCCGTACTTGGTTGAAAAATTTGCCAGCTAACTCCATCGAGTCGTGGGATCATCTCAAGGCCCGGTTTATAACTAATTTCAAAGACACGTGCAAACAGCCCATGTCCATTGTGGACCTGGATGCTTGTGTTCAAGGGGAGAATGAGTTAACAACTCATTGGGTATGCCAGGTTTCAAAAGTTTTGCATTCGTCCGACCGGATTAACGCTGGTCAAGCGATCATAACGCTGGAGCGCAATTGCCGGTTTAAGTCACTAAAGATGAAGTTGGGACGGCTCAAGCGCCACTGCAATGACATGGGAACCCTCATGGCAGCCTTGGTCAAGTATGCCGATTCTGATAATACCAAGGATCCCGATTCTGATGATGAAAACCAGAGAAGGGAAAGAAGAATGGCGGTGCAAAGGGACAGCAGCACAACCAAGGAGGCCATGGGAATAACGGTAAGCGTAAAGCGGATTCAGATTTTGTGGCTAACGCTAATGTGCAGCGTTGTAAGGGTAAACTGCCCTAGCGCGGCAGCGGAATGAATCTGGAGCGCTTGTTGAATCAGCCCTGCCCAAAGCACGGGACCAAGGAGGTTCCTGCAATGCATCTCTGGAAGGATTGTAACATTAAGAAGGAGTCCAAAAACTCTGACCTATTCTGGTATGATCAGGGTCCATCAGGCGGTTCAGGTCCAGGTTTTCATGGTGGCGGCGGCTCAAACTCTGGATTTCAGAATAATCAGGGCAACCAGAACAACCAAGGTGGTAATAACCAACAGAGTAATCAAGGAAATCAGCAGCAGTCGGGTTACCAGAGTCACCCAAAACAGTTGAATGGTGGCCAGTATCATGTGTTCACCACTAGTTTGTGCAAGCGTGATCAGAAGCTTCACAAGAGGGCAGTCAATGCTGTTGAACCGGCAGTACCAGGTTATCTGCGGTGGTCCGAACAACCTATTGTGTGGAGTAGGGAGGATCATTCACCCCGGGTTGACAATCTGGGTCACCTGGCTTTGGTGGTGGCGCCTCAGGTGGGAGGTTATAAGTTCACCAAGGTACTTATGGATGGAGGAAGCAGTATCAACATTCTATATTATGAGACCTTCGTCACATGGGGTTGATAGACAAGAGTCTTAAACTGTCCAACACTATTTTTCATGGTGTGGTCCCAGGTAAATCGGCATATCTTGTAGGTAAGATCGCTTTGGAAGTTGTGTTTGGTGATGAACATGACTCCCGGTCTGAAACATTGACCTTTGAAGTGGTGAGAATCCAGAGCCCATAGCACGCACTGTTTGGGCGACCGGCTTATGCAAAATTCATGGAGAGGCCTTGTTATATTTACTTGCAGCTCAAGATGCCGGGTCATAAAGGGACTATTATGGTTCACGGAAGTCATAAAATTGCTTTGGATTGCGAGGAAGGTGATGCGGCCTATGCTGAGTCGGTTTGTGCTACAGAGGAGCTCAAGTTTTATAAGGAAAATGTTGATCCGGCAGATATGACCCCTCTGAAGAAACCCCTCACTGAGCATGACCCAACCCTGCATTTCAAACCGGCTGACGAGACTAAACTTGTTGACTTCGTGCCAGGTGATTCATCCAAGTAGTTCAGCATCAGCACAAATCTGGATCCGAAATAGGAAAGCGCGCTCATCGAGTTCATCCGTGAGAACCGGGACATTTTTGCATGGAAGCCTTCTGACATGCCAGGTGTACCGAGGGAACTCGCTGAGCACACTTTTAATATTGATCCCAAGTTTAAACCGGTCAAGCAATTTCTTCGTCGCTTTAATGAGGAAAGACACAAGGAAAATGGTGAAGAGGTAGCCCGGCTGTTGGCTGCTGGGTTTATCATTGAAGTGTTTCATCCTGAATGGCTGGCTAATCTAGTGCTTGTTCTTAAGAAAAACGGCACTTGGCGTATGTGTGTGGACTACACGGACTTGAATAAAGCTTGTCCGGCCGATCCCTTTGCTCTCCCGCATATTGATCGGATCATTGATGCAACAGCGGGTTGTGAGCGCCTGAGTTTTTTGGATGCTTATTCAGGTTATCATCAGGTGAAGATGGCAGTTAAGGACCAGGAGAAGACAACCTTCATCACTCCCTTTGGAGCCTTCTGCTATGTTTCTATGCCCTTTGGGCTCAAGAGTGCCCATGCAACTTATCAGTGTTGTGTGCAGAATTGTTCTCACACGCAGATTGGGCGTAATGTTCATGCCTATGTGGATGACATTGTGGTAAAATCCAAGAAGAAAGAAACACTGATAGATGACCTCAAGGAGACGTTTGACAATCTTCGGGTTTACAAAATGATGCTTAATCTAGATAAATGTGTTTTTGGTGTTCCGGCAGGCAAGCTCTTAGGTTTTCTGGTATCCAACAGGGGCATTGAGGCTAATACAGAAAAAATCAAAGCGATTGCATCCCTGGCTAAACCAAAGTGTATCAATGATGTTCAGCGCCTGGCAGGTCGAATTGCAGCCCTTAGCTGGTTTATCAGCCGTTTGGGAGAGAAGGCAATTCCTTTGTATCAGATGTTGAAAAAGACAGACAACTTTGTCTGGAGTGATGCAGCCAATGCGGCTTTTGAGGATCTAAAGAGGCAGTTGATTGAACCGCCGGTTCTTGCAGCTCCGGTTGATAATGAGCCCTTGCTGTTATACGTGGCTCCCAATGCCCGAGCGGTCAGTGTGGCAATTGTGGTTGAGCGTAAGGAGGCTGGGAAGGAATACCCGGTTCAAAGATCTGTATACTACATAAGTGAAGTTCTGATCGAGTCAAAACAACGCTATCCACATTGGCAGAAGTTTGTGTATGGGGTTTTTATGGCAAGTCGAAAACTCAAGCAATACTTTCAAGGCCATCCCATCACAGTGGTTAGTTATGCTCCTTTGGGCGATATAATTCAAAACAGGGAAGCGACTGGCCGGGTCGCAAAGTGGGCAATTGAGCTTGGTCCACACGGTTTGAAGTATGTGCCTCGAACAGCCATCAAAACTCAGGCCCTTGTGGACTTTATCAATGATTGGACCGAGTTGCAGGCACCGGCAGATAAACCGGATAATACATACTGGACTATTCATTTTGATGGATCCAGGTAGTTGGAGGGCTCGGGGGCTGGAGTTGTCCTTACTTCCCCCCGAGGTGATAAAATTTGCTATGTTCTCCGCTTGATGTTTCCCTGTACTAACAATGCAGCTGAGTACGAAGCTTTACTCCATGGTCTCCGTGTGGCTAAAGAAATGAACTTAAGTCGAGTTCGTTGTTTTGGAGATTCTGATCTGGTGGCTCAGCAAGTTTCTGGTACTTGGGATTCTAAGGATCCACTCATGGCGGCTTACAGACGTGAGGTGGATATTGTGGCGGGTCACTTCAAAGGGTATCAGGTTGAGCATATCGATCGGCACAAAAACGAAGGAGCAGACGCTTTAAGCCGGCTTGGATCTCAGCGTAAACCGGTACCTCCCAATACCCTTTTAGATATCTTGCATAACCCGTCTGTTAAGTTGCCTAAAGAAGAGGATTTGGCTGTTCCTAATCCGGAGGCTCAATTGGTGGCTGTTTTGCACATTGTACCGGATTGGACGGTTCCATATCTGGCGTATATGAACCGGGGCGAGTTACCAGATGATGAACTCCTGGCTCGACAGATAGTCCGGTGATCCAAGTCCATGGTTGTTCACAATGGCGAGTTACATCGCTGTAGCGTTTCAGGCGTATTTCGGCGTTGTGTTTCTCCGGAAGAAGGCTGAGAGATCCTACGGGAAATTCATGAAGGGGATTGTGGTCATCATGCTGGTTCAAAGTCCCTGGTTGCAAAAGCTTTTTGTCATGGGTTCTACTGGTTGACAGCTCATGCTGATGCGGAGGATCTGTTAAAGCGATGTGATGACTGTCAAAAAATTTCACGCAGAGCTCATGTTCCGGCTCAAGAACTACGGGTGATTCCTATCACTTGGCCTTTTGCTACTTGGGGGCTTGATATGGTGGGGCCCTTCAAGCGTTCCAAGGATAAGAAGACTCACCTGTTGGTGGCAGTTGATAAATTCACCAAGTGGGTTGAAGTGGAGCCTGTCAGCAAGTGTGATGCAGCTACGGCGGTTCAATTTCTCAAAAAGATTATCTTCCGCTTTGGCTTTGCACACAGTATTATCACGGATAATGGTACAAACCTTTCCAAAGGTGATATGGAGGATTTCTGTCAGAGAGAACACATCCGGCTTGACTTAGCATCTATGGCACACCCTCAATCCAACGGTCAAGCGGAGCGAGCCAATCAAGAAATTTTGAAGGGTCTTAAACCCCGGCTCATGATTCCCTTAAAGCGGACGCCGGGGTGTTGGGTGGAAGAATTGCCTTCTGTGTTATGGAGCATCAACACCACCCCAATCGATCAACAGGTTACACACCTTTCTTCATGGTATACGGGGTAGAGGCAGTCCTACCAAGTGACATTCGTCATGACTCGCCCCGGGTTGCTAATTATGTTGAAGCGGACAACGAGCAAGCACACCAAGAGGTGCTGGACCTGTTAGATGAGAAACGGGACATGGCTGTGGCTCGATCGGCGGTTTATCAACAAGACCTTCGACGTTATCACAGCCGCCGGGTTAGGACAAGAACCTTTCAAGAAGGTGACTTGGTGCTCCGGCTCATCCAGGATCAGACCGACATGCACAAGTTATCCCTGCCTTGGGAAGGGCCCTTTGTGGTCAGCAAAAATCTACACAACGGATCATACTACCTCATTGACATTCGAGACAACTCACGCATCTCTGAGGAGGAGTCCCGGCCGCCGTGGAACATAGCTCCCTACGGCCTTACTACACTTGAGCCATAGGCTTTTCTTATGTACATATTTCGACAATGTATATATGATGATCAATAAATAAACCAGCATCCTTGCTATAAGCAGGGCCTCTGCTGTTTTTCTCACATATCCTTTGAGTTACATGGGGGCTTCAGCTGACAAAGCAGAGCACTACCTATTAAACCGGCTGTCACGCCACAACATAGCTTGGGAGCTTCACACCCAAGGGGCCAAAGAGAGTCTGGATGCTATGCACAACTCAAACATAGGCACCCAATGAGTATAGCTCATCACGTTACTTGGGGGCTCCTTGTGTCAAATACCAAGGAGTTTGGAAGGACCCTTGTAGCTAGGTATCGACCCACGGCTTGGAAGCCTGGTATATTTACCTAAAACCCTGGGTTAACCTGCCTTCATCAAGTAAGACACTCCTATCCAGGTAATCCTAGCATGAACCTCCGAACATTTGACAGTTACTCTCATTGAGACCCTGAACTTGTCAAAGTTAAAATGGTGATTGGTTAGTTGGAGGTCCTTCTTAAAAGGCTTTGTTAAATGGTTCAACGCAGCGGCCTGGCAGCCCATGAAAAGCCTCGAATTCGGGCCTGGCAGCCCTTGAAAAGCCTCGACTACACAGTTTTATTTGCGTTTGTCACTTCTCTTTTGATAAATTTTATGTTAAACATGTTTCTTGGACCTGGTATGACTTATCAGTCATCTTATTAGCCCGGTGTTCCTTAAACCGGCTTGGTTTTCACCTACAAGTTGACAGACCTTATTATCAAAACGGAGTTTGTTAACCCGGACTGGCTTTGACTACTTGTCGCCAGTTTTGATCATCTGGTGTTTATCATCACCCGGTATGACTTATTATACGCCATCAGTACGTGATAGAGTTATACAAGAATTGCAGATTTGGGTCTTCACCCTTATTACAGTCAAAGTTGGTAAACCAACTAAGTGATATTACATCACAGGTATGAGTCATTTTGTTGTGGAATTGTCACGTCAGATGTCCTCGTGAAAGGACTTAGTTGTGGAGCCATCGCAACTAGGAAGCTTGAAGGGGTAAATCGGGACAAAGGACACGAGAGGTTTTATACTAGTTCGGCCCCTTACGGTGAAGGTAAGGCCTACGTCTAGTTGGGTTGGTATTGATGTTTCGATGACCAGGGAGCGAGATACGCTATGTCCGGCTCTCAATGAGTTGTTTCTTGCCCTAAGCCGCCAGCAGGTCGTCCCCTTATATACACGGGTTGATGCCCTGCGGCTTACAGAGTCCCGGCCGGCTTATAAACAGTGTCCGGCTCGGTGACTAGTTAAATCTACCTTACGATACAAGTCAAGCCATTATGGCGGTTTACTACAACGGGCTTTAAGTCGCCTGTGGGCCTTAAGCCCTTTATTGAACCGCCATCTTCGTGCTTGGTCTTGGGCTTCTCTCTGATGAATCCTCCTTACGTAAGCCGACCCCTCCTTGGCGGCTTACAAAAATAGTTATATCCCCAACATTAGGCCCCAGATTGATTTGAAACGGTTCATGTCAATCTTTAAAACCTTATGGAATTGGCCTTCAGTCTTTTGTCTTGCACGAAAAATTTTAACCCGCCGTGACGTCATCATCTGGATCCGGGTTAAATCACCATGACATCATCTTCAATAAAACTAATCTTCAATAAAACTCATTTTTACTCCATCATAATAATGTTTTGGTCTCCTCGTTTCTCGCGCCATCTTAGTTAGCTCTTCCCGTATAAATAGGGCAACCTAGGTCTTCCATTCTTCCCTCTTTCAGACGTCTTCTTCCTCTTGCCTCCTCTCGAGCTCCACCGCCGCCGCCGTCGAACTTCTTGTCTTCCCTGTCCCAGGCCGCTGCATCAACCTGAATCAGATTAGAAAACAACGGCGAACTTCCGCAGCTCATCCAGTTCCGTAAGTTCCCTTCCCTTCCTTGCTTAGATCCGCATTAGATCTTCCTCGAGTTCGTCGGAGTTCATCACCATTAGAGACAAACCCTTGTTAGTTTTCTTCTTAGACGCCTCTTCTGATCTGAGAATGATATAAAATGGCGGTGGTAGTTGTTTTCGCACTTGTTTTGGATAGAGAATAGATCCCCTTCTCTGCCTAAGAGCCTCATTCGAGCCTATGAACACGTCTGCGTCAGCTTTTAGGTCTAGAAATTTTTCTTATCAGAACAGATCTTTAATCTCAAACAATAGTAGCAGATTATGAAACCTGTTTGTATCACCCGGAAAAACTGCTTCTGTCAAATACCCTTAAACACAACTGTCCATGTAACCGGCTTAAATACATGACCCTGAACCGTGAACCTTGCTTGCTTCTCATGACCTTAAAAAGTTTGAACTGCTCGATACATGTAGTGGCTTAAGTACTGTTGCATACTTATCCTTATATCATTAGGCCCCTTCTTAAGTCGTCGCCTTGAATAATTAAGATATTTTCTCCCGGGTTAAATTGAACTGGAACCTCTTATTTTGTCGTAGGCCAACTGTTATCATGGCACCTAAGGCAACCAAGGCCCCTGTGACCTGCAATTGGGTCCCATCCATAGTCACAAAGAGCAAATTGTATGAATTTGTGAAGTCTGGTCATCTTCCCAAAAAGGAGGTCATGTCTTATCGTGCCCCTGACCCGTATGAAGAGAGGCCTCAACCTAAAGAAGGAGAGGTGATAGTTTTCATGGATCACATGAGCCGGGGATTTGCCCCTCCCGGCTCAAAATTCTTCAGGGAAGTTTTGAATTTCTTTGATCTTAGACCTCAAGACATTGGACCCAATTCCATGTCAAATATTTGCAATTTCCAAGTCTTCTGCGAGGTATACCTGGGAGAGGAGCCAAGTCTGCTTTTGTTCAGAGAACTTTTTTACTTGAACCACTAGAATGAACGTTCCAACGGGCCTAGTCTTGAGCTTGGCGGCATTTCGATCCAGCGGCGGAGAGACTGCCTTTTTCCTTATGCTGAACTGCCGAGTCACCCAAAAGATTGGAACCAGACGTGGTTCAACTGTCAGGACACTTCTCCGGCTGATGAGAAGCCGTTGCCCGGCTTTCGCGCCCTGCGCCTTGAGTCCACCCATCCGCTGGCAGATAAATTGACCGCTGTTGAACGTCTGCCTCTTAATCCCACCATCAAGAAGATTAAAGCTCTTTTGGGAAACGGTTTAAATGGCATCGATCTTGTCCGAGTCTAGGTCACTTGGCGAGTACTTCCATTAAGCCGCCGCTCTGGCTTAATGTGTACTTACACGGGCGAAAAGGATGATCCAATGCGTCATAGTCCCGACGACTTACCAGATGATGTGATAGATGCTACAACCCAGTCACTACTGAAGGAGGGCACTGTAACTAGCAATGCCTTCAGCTTACTTCCCTTCTGCAAGAAGAACCCGGCCCCTGCAGTGAGTTATCAATCTTAATAAATATTCTTTATCATGTTATACCTTATTTGTACTCATAATTCCTTATCTTTTTCCATAGGCTGATGATAACTTCTGGAAGGTCAAGTATGACCATGAGGCTGCCAAACAAGCCAGGGCAGCCAAAAAGACTGAAAGGAAAGCCGCCAAGACTAGAACCTCAAATAAGAAGAAACCCAACGCCTCCGATTTATTCAAATTGGATGATACTTCTTCGGATGATGAAGAGGTAATCTTTTAACTTTCTTACCTCCCTTGTCGTTATTTTTACTGACATTCTATCCTTTCAGGAGGATACAGGGAACAGTCAAGCAGTTGAAGAAGAGGTAACTATAATCTCCTCCGACTCAGAGCCTTTGCCAAAACAAAAAATCCGAAGGGTGACCCGGAAAGTAAGATTTTCACATCCTCTAGCTTATCAAGATCCTCAATTTCTTTTGAAGCAACAATAGCTTGAGAACCGGAGGCAGACTCGGGCCAATCAAGACGCAGAACTCTCCTCCGGCTTACCCGATGTAACTAGGAAGCGTCGGACCGAGGTTATCTCCAATTTACGTTCTGTTTTACCTTTGGCGGGTTTGATTCGCCAACCTCTGAATTCATCTGACTCCAATTATCAGGATACCTCTCCTTCATCCGACGAATCCATGCAATCAAACATGCCGGCTTTCAAAACGGCTCCTGGGTAATGTAACCTTTCTTACTTTAAGTTTTACCGTACTTATACTTTAATACTCATCCTTCTACCTTTGTTGACAGCCTGCAAGTGAAGCCCAGCAAGAGGGCAAGGAAAAATAAGTCGTCCCAAGACCCGGTTGTCACTGAACCGGCGCTTGACTTGTCCGCTCCTGACAGCTCCACCCATCAGCCGCCACCTGAACAAGCCTCTGATATTCCGGTGCCAACCTCTGACCCGCCTGCAGAAGATGCTATCCACAACTCTGATAACTTGGAAGTTCCTAGCCCGGCCAAGATGACTGACCCGGAAGTTGAAGTTCTGAAAAGTTGATTTGTTGAACCGGGGCGGCCTATTGTTCTTGCCAAATGCACTGCCAAGGAAGAAATTGCCGAACACCGAAAAGCCAAGCAGGACATCACTGACTATACACACTTAAGCATTGGCGATATAGTCTCAGGCTATCTGAACCAAGTACATAATAGCAGTGACCTAGAAATTAACATGGTGAAGCAAATACAGCACAAATCTGAGGTATAACTTATGCTATTTTCCTGAATCTTACTTACTGTACCAGCCCCCAAGTCTATTGCTTACAAATGAATATGATGTAGACTTAGAAATCTGCTATACTGTTAGTTTGTCCGGTTTCAATAGAATATATGTAACCTGGTTATAACATGATAGTTTTAAATTTGCGAGACACATTAGCCCCCAAGTGTCAAGTATCTTTACTTGTAAAGTGTTTGAGACTTAATATGTCTGACCCGGCATGGTAGATTTGAAGAAATCCTTTGATTGCAAAGTACTTGGGACTTAACATTACCTTACCATGATTCTTACCATAACCCAGTATCGATGCAGGCTGCCATAAGTCAATTTGAGTTAGAGCTAGCTGTCCTGAAGAGCCGGCTGGAAACTCAAGAACATGAAACTCAGAAGGCCAACGCCAAATTTGAATTCAGTGTCTCTGAAAATGAGAAGTTGAAGAAAAATTTTGAGTCAGAGAAGAAAGCCTGGACTGATGAGAAGGCTTCGCTGGTGACTCGGGCCGAGACGGCCGAAGCATCTCTTGCAGAGGCAACAACCGAGCTGTCCGACTTAAAACGGCAGATATCCCAAATGGTCTCAGCCATCTTCGGTAAGTTACTCTGCAAAACCTCAAACATTGTAATCTTCCAATGACTATTGTAATAGTTACCTCCGGCTCACTGTTATGCTTGTGAACATACAGGCCCCAGGAGTACCAACCTTAAGCAAAACATGCTGATCAAACTGAAGGCGGTTTATACCTTAGTGGAACAGCTGTACTCCGGGTCACAATGTGCCTTGGCTATTGTGGCCTTATCAAATACCACTCCCCACCTCCTACAAGATGTGCTGAAGCATCTCGCAGTGCTACCTCAACGAATTCAGGATTTAAGGCGGGCATCTTCAAGAGATGGAGCCGTGGCCGCATTAAGCCGGGCAAAGGCATGGGTGCCAGAGCATGACTTGGCCGACCACTCTCTTGGATATCCGAGCCTGAAGGAGGACAGTACTGCATTTGATGATCAAGATTTCACCGCCTGTGTCAAAGTCGTAAGTCCCTTGGCTACCCTTATTGGGAATGATACTGATCTTACTAAGTATTCGCCGGGCTATGATAGCGAGAACCGGAGAATTCCAAACATTCCATATGACCAAGTCAGTTTGATCCCTCCAACGCGTAAGCATACCTTTGCCCCTGAAGTGGACCGGCCGGTTTAATAGATGATGAGGCTGAGTTTGAAGCCTTGAGTGGCATTGACTGGGCCTCGTCCACCTTCTAGGATAAAGCCACCGACGGAGAGGCGGAGAAGGATAATCCAGAGTCTTCAAGCCCGCCGAAGGAATGAACCGCCAGGCGTTTTATAACTTTGCAAAAACAATGCTTCATTTATTCAGACTCGGGGAGTCTTGTAATAGGATAGAAACCTCTCAATGCTTGTCATGCCTTCGCGCATGTTTATGGCGCTTAATACTTTTGTAAGTCGCCATTGTTATATATTTCCAGCTTATGTTGATCGTTTGTTTCCTTGATGTTAAATTTGCTTGCCTTATCCTGCATATAAAACAAGCAAAATTCCCTTGGCGGTTTATCGCATCAGGGACACATAAGGTATTGATAACCCAGAGGGCGAACCTCAAAACATTATATACAGGCCGGGTTATGATTATATTCGTTAAACATAATCACCATAGAATACCTACAATCCCTTTGGTAATCTCACCTGCTTATATGACCTTCACCATGCGGATGAATTCAACTCCTGAAAGTTGGAACATATAATGTTCACCTAGCACTTAACAACCTGGGATAATCAATATTAAGACGGAAGAACAAAAAACCATCTCCTAGTGCCTTCAAAAAGGTCTCAAGATAGTCAAGTAATTATGCTTATGATATATAATAAACAATGTTCAAAGGCTTCTGATTCGAATGCGATCAGGAAACCGTTCCAAAGGGGTTAAGCTAAGATTCGGATACAATCATATAGCCCCCAGTGGCTTTGGCGATGCCGATCAAGTGGGTATCGACAGCTATGTTCTCTTTGGTTCGAACACGACCTATGTTTGAAAAGGAAGCCCCCACGTGACCATAAGAGTTGTTTAATGACGCTGATTTGAATACGATCCATGTTAGACCCAAAGGGGTTAAGCTATGATTCAAATATGATCAAGAAGCCCCCAAGTGGGTTTGGCAGTATGCCGATCAAGTGGGTATCGACAACTATGTTCTCTTTGGTTCGAATACAACCTATGTTTGAACAGGAAGCCCCCAAGTGACCGCGGCTAGATTCAGATATGATCATAAGCCGGACCAAAGGGAAAGCTGGATTCAGATATGATCCGCTCCCTGTTGGTAGTTTTCACCACCTGATAATGAAGACATATAAACATTTTTGAAGAAACAAGGACAGAGCTCCTACTTTATTGCTTTATATAATATGTACATCGTCAAAGATATATATACATCTGGAGAGCCGGTGGCTCAAGTATAGTAAGGCCGGAGATGAGCAATATTCCATGGTCGGCGGGTCTCCTCCTCCGGTTTACGTGAATCTTTGTGTTCTCGAACATCAATGAGGTAGTATGAACCGTTGTGCAGATTCTTGCTGACCACAAAGGGCCCTTACCAAGGTGGGGATAGCTTGTGCATATCAGACTGATCCTAGATGAGCCGGAGCACCAAGTCGCCTTCCTAAAAGGTTCTGCTCCTAACCCGGCGGCTGTGATAGCGGCGCAGGTCTTGTTGATAAATCGCCGAGTGGGCTATTGCCAAGTCTCGCTCCTCATCCAACAAGTCAAGTGCATCTTGACGAGCTTCTTCGTTGTCAGCCTCAATGTAAGCCGCCACGCGGGGTGAATCGTGACGGATGTCACTTGGCAGGACCGCCTCTGCACCATACACCATAAAGAAAGGCGTGTAGCCTGTAGATCTGTTAGGCGTAGTGTTGATACTCCATAACACAGAAGGTAACTCCTCCACCCAACAACCCGGAGTCCGCTGTAAGGGGACGAAGAGCCGAGGCTTGATACCCTTCAGGATCTCTTGATTAGCTCTTTCTGCTTGACCGTTGGATTGAGGATGAGCAACAGCCGAAACATCAAGCCGAATATGTTCTCATTGACAGAACTCTTCCAGGGCACCCTTGGAGAGATTAGTGCCATTATCAGTTATAGTTCTGTGCGGGAAACCAAAACGAAAGATCGCCTTTTTCATGAATTGAACCGTCATGGCCGCATCACACTTACTGACTGGCTCTGCCTCAACCCACTTTGTAAACTTATCCACTACCACCAGGAGATGTGCCTTTTTATCTTTAGACCTCTTGAAAGGTCCAACCATGTCAAGCCCCCAGAATACAAACGGCCAAGTGATTGGGATCATCCTCAACTCTTGAGCCGGCACATGAGCTCGCCATGAGAACTTTTGACAACCGTGGCATTTGCTGACCAGATCCTCCGCATTAGCATGAGCCGTCAGCCAGTAGAAACCATGACGGAAAGCTTTGGCTACCAGAGATTTTGACCCGACATGATGGCCACAATCCCCTTCATGGATCTCACGAAGTATTTCTTGGCCTTCAGCAGGGGACACACAGCGTTGAAATGCCCCAGTGACATTTATGTGATGTAACTCGCCGTTAACAATCGTCATAGACTTGGAGTGCCTGACGATTTGTCTTACCAAAGTCTTATCCTCAGGTAATTCTCCTCGGGTCATATAAGCCAGATATGGCACTGTCCAATCCGGGATAACATGCAGAGCCGCCACCAGCTGAGCCTCCGGGTCTGGCACCGCTAGCTCTTCCTCGATAGGCACCTTGACAGAAGGGTTATGTAAAATATCAAGAAAGGTGTTAGGCGGTACCGGTTTACGTTGAGATCCCAATCGGCTTAAAGCATCAGCCGCCTCATTCTTCCTTCAATCAATGTGCTCCACCTGATAACCTTTGAAGTGACCAGCCACAACATCTACTTCACGACGATAAGCCGCCATAAGGGGATCCTTGGAATCCCACTTGCCTGACACCTGTTGAGCCACAAGATCTGAGTCGCCCAAGCACCTTACCCGGCTTAAGTTCATCTCTTTGGCCATCCGGAGACCATGGAGTAAGGCCTCGTACTCAGCTGCATTGTTAGTACACGGAAACATAAGCCGGAGTACATAACAAAATATGTCACCTCGAGGGGAAGTTAAAACAACTCCAGCCCCCGAGCCTTCTAGCTGCCTGGACCCGTCAAAGTGAATAGTCCAATATGTGTTATCTGGCTTCTCCTCAGGGGCCTGCAACTCTGTCCAATCATTCATAAAGTCCACCAAAGCCTGAGACTTAATAGCAGTACATGGCATATACTTCAAATCATGAGGCCCAAGCTCGATGTCCCACTTGGCGACTCGTCCTGTAGCCTCCCTATTCTGGATGATATCTCCCAAAGGGGCAGAACTTACCACAGTGATAGGATGACTTTGAAAGTACTGCTTCAACTTCTGGTTGGCCATAAACACTCCGTAAACGAGTTTCTGCCAATGTGGATACCGTTGTTTAGACTCAATGAGCACCTCATTGACGTAGTAAACTGGCCGTTGAACCGGATGCTCCTTGCCAGCTTCCTTACGCTCCACCACGATGGCAACACTGGCGGCTCGTGAATTGGCAGCCACATATAACAACAACGGCTCTTTATCAATGGGAGCCACAAGAATAGGTGGCTCAGTCAATTGTCTCTTCAAGTCTTCAAAGGCAGCATCAGCAACATCACTCCAGACAAAAGTATCTGTTTTCTTCATCATCTGATACAACGGTAGGGCCTTCTCACCTAACCGGCTTATGAACCGACTTAAAGCGGCAACACGGCCCGCTAATCGTTGAACATCATTGATGCACGCCGGTTTAGCCAGAGAGGTAATTGCCTTAATCTTCTCCGGATTAGCTTCAATGCCTCTGTTTGATACCAGAAATCCCAAAAGCTTGCCTGCAGGTACACCAAATACACACTTGGCCGGGTTAAGCATCATTTTACAAACCCGGAGATTATCAAAGGTTTCTTTCAAGTCAGATATTAAGGTTTCCTTCTCTCTGGACTTCACCACGATGTCATCTACATAAGCATGAACATTACACCCGATTTGATCATGTAGACAGTTCTGCACACATCGCTGATAAGTTGCCTGAGCACTCTTGAGTCCAAACGGCATAGATACATAGCAGAAGGCCCCAAACAGAGTGATGAAAGCCGTCTTCTCCTGGTCCTTAACTGCCATCTTGATCTGATGATAACCAGAGTAAGCATCCAAAAACCTCAAGCGTTCACAACCCGCCGTAGCATCAATGATCTGATCAATATGGGGGAGAGCAAAAGGATCAGCCGAACAAGCCCTGTTTAAATCCGTGTAGTCCACACACATCTGCCAGGTGCCGTTCTTCTTGAGAACAAGCACTGGGTTAGCCAACCACTCTGGGTGAAAAACTTCAATAATAAACCTAGCCGCTAAGAGCCAGGCGACTTCCTCTCCAATAGCATTCCGTCTTTCTTTGTTAAAACACCGAAGAAACTGCCTGACCGGCTTATACTTCGGATCAATATTGGGAGTGTGCTCAGCGAGTTCCCTCGGTACACCCGACATGTCAGAAGGTTTCCATGCAAAGATGTCCCGGTTCTCACGGATGAACTCGATGAGCGCGCTTTCCTATTTGGGATCCAAATTGCTGCTGATGCTGAATTTCTTGGCAGAGTCACCTGGGGTGAAGTCAACAAGCTTCGTCTCGGCGGCCGATTTAAACTTCAACGCCGGGTCAAGCTCTGTGGTTGGCTTCTTTAGAGAGGTCATATCTGCCGGGTCAACATTGTCTTGATAAAATTTGAGCTCCTCCGCAGCACAGGCAGACTCAGCATAAGCTGCGTCGCCTTCTTCACACTCCAAAGCCACCTTTCGACTCCCATGCACAGTGATGTTACCCTTGTAACCCAGCATCTTGAGCTGTAAATAAACATAACATGGTTGTGCCATGAACTTGGCATAAGCCGGTCGTCCAAACAAAGCGTGATATGGACTCCTGATCTTAACCACTTCAAATGTCAATTTCTCAGCCCTGGAGTCATATTCATGTCCAAAGGCTACCTCCAGTTCAATCTTGCCAACTGGGTAAGCCGACTTACCAGGAACCACTCCATGGAAAACAGTGTTGGATGTTCTCAAATTCTTATCAGTCAACCCCATGCGTTGAAAGGTCTCGTAGTAGAGGATATTGATGCTGCTACCTCCGTCCATGAGTACCTTAGTGAATTTATATCCACCAACCTGAGGTGCTACCACCAAGGCTAACTGACCCGGATTATCGACCCATGGAGGGTGATCTTCTCTGCTCCATATGATGGGCTGTTCTGACCACCTCAAATAACGAGGAATTGCTGGCTCAATAGAACTCACGGCCCTCTTATGAACCTTCTGGTCACGTTTGCATAAGCTAGTGGTAAACACGTGATACTGACCACCACTTAACTGCTTCGGATGGCTTTGATAACCCGACTGCTGGTGTTGTTGCCCTCCTTGACCAGACTGCTGCTGATTCTTACCGCCTGGATGTCCCTGAAAGCCAGAGTTTGAACCACCGCCCGGGCCATGAAAACCGCCAGCCCCTGAGCTGCCGCCAGATCCATGACTGCCATCAAAGGTGTTGGAATTTTTAAACGCCTTCATGATCGCGCAATCTTTCCACAGGTGTGTGGCGGGGCACTCCCGGGTGCCATGTCTCGGGCAGGGCTCATTGAGTAGCTGCTCAAGAGATGGGCCTGACCCGCCTGATCGAGGAGGCTTACCCTTACATCTCTGATTGTTACCTTGCGCATTGGCATTGTCCACAAACTCCGGGTTACCATCTGCCTTACGCTTATTGCCTCCTTGATTCATCGGGTTATGTTGTTGACCCTTTCCATTGCCATTCCTTTTTCCCTTCCCTGTCTTCTCATCGTTAGACGTGGGATCCTTGGTACTAACAGAATCGGCATATTTGACTAAAGCCTCCATCAGCGTACCCATATCCTTGTAGTCACGTTTGAGGCGCCCCAGTTTCTGCCTCAGCGGCTCAAAGCTGCAATTCTTCTCCAACATAAGGACTGCAGAGCCGGCATCCATATTGTCAGATGAATGAATTATCTCCTTGACCCGGCATACCCAATGGGTGGTGGATTCACCATCCCCCTTCTTACAATTCGTCAAGTCCACGATCGACATAGATTGCTTACAGGTGTCCTTGAAGTTCTGGATGAAACGGGCTTTTAACTCTTCCCATGAACAAATGGAATTGGGTGGCAAACCTTTTAACCAAGACCGGGCCGTTCCATCTAACATCATGGTGAAATACTTAGCCATTGCCGCGTCACTGACTTCCAACAGCTCCATGGCCATCTCATAACTCCCGATCCATGCTCCGGGCTATAAGTTGGCCGTGTAATTTGGCACCTTTCGAGGTCCCTTGAAGTCCTTGGGTAGACGCACATTACGCAAAGCCGGTACCAAACAGGGAACACCACCGGTTCTAGTGGCTACTCCCGTCTCAACAGAAGTCGTTGGATACTCTGGGAAATCCTGATGAGCTGCCTGTTCAGCCGCCAGCTGAGCCGCCCGCTCGTTCTCTTGACGTACTCGGTCTTGCGCCAGGTTATATCCACCGGGTTGGTTACGGCATTGGGAGTTGCTTGACAAAGCTTCAAACTCCATGTGCCTGCTGTAACTCGGGCTCCGGTTCTGACAAGGCGGCGCTAACCAAGGCGGAGGAGTTGAATGAATCTTGTCCCGACTGTAAGAATAGGTCTCTTGTTGAGCTAAGGCTGTCTGAAGAAGTTCCCCGACCCTCCGGGTCTCCACCACTGTCGGGTCATCGCCATCCATGGGAAGAGCCGCCAAATGCACCGAAGCCGCGATTAAGTTCTCCATGGGGTTGGAAAAGTGAGCCGCCGGTACCGGCACATAACGCGGTGGTGTCATGCTCACATGAGGAGGTGGCATCTCTCGAGGCTGAACCGGTCCTCCTGCTCCGGCTGTCATAAACTGATTGGTCTCGGGCGGGTTACTCGGGCCAGCTCCGGGTGTAGCAAAAAGAACCCGAGGGTCGTAATTCGGAGGTAAACGGGACTGGGTTTTCTGATGTCTCCTCCTCATTACTTCATTGGACGTGTTCAAGCTCATTGTGAGCTGGTAAGCTTCTGACTGCAACCGCTGCGCCCGGGCATCGAGAGCCACCCGCTCTGTAGTTAGTCTAGTATCCTCAGCTGCCAAGGCTTCCTTGGCCTGAGCTATCTCCTCACGCACCCGTGCCACCTCCGCGTCATGCTCATCTTTGTTCGCAGGGATAACTGTGGCAGTTAACAGGGCCGTAAGCTTGTCCATGAGGTCTATCATCACCTGAGCCAGCGGGCGCACAGGGCCATCTGTCCCGACTGTCCCTATCCCGGATGTTATTGCTGCAACAGTTGTAGAGTTAGAGCCGGGCTGAGTCCCAGCCATAAAGATTCCTGCCCATCTTGGCGGCTCAAAGGGGTCCAGAATACTGGTGCCATCGGAACAGCCCCCGAGCACGCCGTCTTGTACCTGGTACAACGAGTCTGTTGACCCGGCGGACGAATCTGCGTCTGAGAGGACGGCCATCTCACCATCATCTCCAGATCCTTCAGAAAGGTCCTCTCCGTGGATGCAGCCCATGAAAGCACGCTTCATGACGGGTTGAGCTCGGGTCTTTCTCGCATGCTGAGCCGTCTCGATGAGGTCGGTGCCGGTGTCCGGCTCAGGTCCCGGCTCTCCGATCCGGCCGATGAAGACGTGGATTCTGCCGAAGGAGACCCGGTACCCTTACTCAATTGAACCGGCGTCGGGGCCCCAGCCTTTGTCGTCGATGTAGATCTTGCCGCGACAACTCTTGGTCATCAGGCCCACTACGTATCCCTTGAGCCCTTCGAAGTTACCCTTCAAGAACTCAAATCCACCGTGCGCTGGCCCCACGGTGGGCGCCAACTATTGTGGAATTGTCACGTGAGATGTCCTCATGAAAGGACTTAGTTGTGGAGCCATCGCAACTAGGAAGCTTGAAGGGGTTAATCGGGACAAAGGACACGAGAGGTTTTATACTAGTTCGGCCCCTTACGGTGAAGGTAAGGCCTACGTCTAGTTGGGTTGGTATTGATGTTTCGATGACCAGGGAGCGAGATACGCTATGCCCGACTCTCGATGAGTTGTTTCTTGCCCTAAGCCGCCAGCAGGTCGTCCCCTTATATACACGGGTTGACGCCCTGCGGCTTACAGAGTCCCGGCCGGCTTATAAACAGTGTCTGGCTCGGTGACTAGTTAAATCCACCTTACGATACAAGTCAAGCCATTATGGCGGTTTACTACAATGGGCTTTAAGTCGCCTGTCGGCCTTAAGCCCTTTATTGAACCACCATCTTCGTGCTTGGTCTTGGGCTTCTCTCTGATGAATCCTCCTTACGTAAGCCGGGCCCTCCTTGGAGGCTTACACAAATAGTTATATCCCCAACACAGTTCATATTTATTATGGTTTGATTATCAATCAGGCCTTATCTTGGGCATTATGACCCGTCCGGCGGTAAACCGCCAGGACAATTTCTTTTTTCTGCAGACATCGGGATTGCATATTATGATATATGAACCAACACTGAAATTATCATGGCGGATCACATAAAGTATCTTCCACTACACGATGGCAGCAGATCAAAGTATTTTTGCTATCCTATTACAAGGCACTTAACAGCCCAAAATATGGAATTGTTTTAAACCGGACAGTTTGTGACGTATCAATCGGATTGCCGGATCAAGCTTCATCGCCATGTTGATGTGAAGTAGATGGGTCATTTGGCGTCGGTTCATCCTCCTCCTCCCCATCCAATGGCTGGAAGTCAGTGGTGGTCCAGTCAATCCGAGTTAAGGCCTGAAAGACAGCCTCTTCACTTATAAGCTTAGTCGGATCAACGTCAGGGGCGTAAGTGTGCTTATGGATTGGCGGAATAAGATTTTGCACTTCTGGAATGACAGCCTCAACCCGTTTGTTGTTAGCATCATAGAAGGATCAGTGAACCGTCAAGTTAGCTTCTTCTCCCAACTGACTCGCCAGAGGACGCATCTCCCTCGTCACACGTCTGAGGGCTTCGTTATCAAACACTTGCCCATTTTCTTGTTCACTAGGGAAGCCCTTGGCTATATCAACCGGATCAAGATCAACTATCCATGCTTTGGCTCGAGTAAGTGCTAACAAAGTGCCAGCCCTGGCAGCGGATCGCTTCAACTCTTCTATCTGTGCTGGCGTCATAAATAACCTGGCCAGCGTGTCCTTGATCAGTGTTGGGGCCGCATTGTCATAGGAAGATGCGCAGATAACCCATTGGGCACCGGTATACAACTGTTCAATCAGTGTATAGGCGGCCTTTAGTTTCCTCCGCATATCAGAGCCCAGATGAGCAATGCGGCTACCTACAGCGGTTTAAGAATTTTATGTTAAACTGGAGAAATTTCAAAGCTAGACATTTACAAAGCCTTGGCAAAAGATACTTACCAAATATTGCATAAGTCATGGCATTAACTTGGCGCTTCAATCCACTAAGTTCTTCCGCCACCGGTTTAAGAGCTGATTCAGCATCTTCCACCCGCTTCAGCAATCCAGCCTTTTCAGTGTCCCAGTTGGCCCTTTTAGACTTGAACCACTCTTCGAGATGCTCCATGGTGGTTAAGGCGGTTTTTAACTCATCTTTTGCCTTGGTGGTTTCTGCTTGTTGGGATTTAAGATTCTCTTGAAGATCCGCAATTTGAGAGACTTGTTGATTTATCTCAGTCTGCAACAGTCAGAAGAGTGTGTCAATATCTTCTTTGAAAGTCCCAAGAATATCACTAGTTATACACTTGGCACTTGGGGGATAATGTGGATCACTTTTTCCTACTAATTGTTGAAGTCCCACGGATTAATACAAGTTTTAATCATGGCACTTGGGGGCTAATGTGTGTTTGATCACAAAATACACAAGGAAAATCAACAAAGTACGGTACGGAATATAAAAGTCCCGATTTGACTTTCTAAGATAAACCAGCCCTTGGGGGCTACAATACAAGGAATGGACAGAATAAAGATGGTGTTTTGAGAATTACCTCATAGCGCTCCTTCATCAAATTTACCAAACCGGCTTCATAATCTTGGCTGGTGTAAAGCCGGTTCAAGAATCCGAAGTGAAGGTCTTGAGCAGAAAGATCAACATAGGCTGACAAATCAGTCTTCCCCTTCCCCTTGCTCATAGCAGCAAATTCATCATTGGCAGTGTGCTTTGATAGATCAACCGGATTGCCAGGGGCGGTATATGCAGTGCCAGTAACAACAACATCATCATCTTTGGCTGGGCTTGATGGACTGACATTCTTAACAGGGCTTGGCGCTTTGGCAGCAGGGCTCGGTGGTCTGTTAACTGGGCTTGGCGGATCAGTAGTTGAATCCCGCTGCTCAACAATTGGATTTGGAGTGGCATGAGGATGTGATGTATCAACATGTATCTCCGGTTCAACTTCTGGCGAGTTAGCATCAGCGCCTGGGTTTTGCGGAGCAGAGCTGTCTATGGCAATCTCAGGATTTTCGCCATCATTCTCTGGGGTCATCTCTGGATCAACATCGTCAGTAGGATTGCTGGTCTTGGCTTTCTTACTTAATCGGGCCTTGGCACTACAACATCCAAAGTTAGAACATGATAAACCGACACATGAAGAAACAAGTTGAGGAACAATGTACTTACCCCGTGACGGTCTTGAGGGGAGGCAGCTGAGTGGTTGATGAACCGCCAGACGAGTTGGAAGATGCCTGATAATTCGGGTCAGACGGATTGAGTGGGCATCGGAAGAAACCCTTCAAAGGATAAAAAATTTCAGGAGAACAAGTCACCTCTGGACGACGTTTCCAAGTTGGTGTATCTGCTAAACCAGACGAAGTGATTTGCTGACCACTATGCCGGGTTGTGCGACGCTCTGCCGCTTGTTGTGTCTTCAAAGAAAATTTTGGATCCAAATGAGCAAGGGGGTGAGATTGTTTTACTTTCCGGACTGTACGGCGAACTCTTTGAACCGGTACAAGATCTGAAACGGAAGAAAGAGTGATTAGCTCAACATGGTCTGCGTGACTGGCCTCAGCATCATCCTGGGAATAATCATTGTCAATAAGATGTACGAAAAAGGAACCAAGTGAGTCAAGTTCTACCTCTACGTCTGATTCCTCATCTTCTGGCAGATCAGAAGACTCGGTGGTTTTCTTCTTGGCAATTTTCTTGGTGACCTTGCTCTTTGCACGAGGAGCCCTGGCCGGTTTAGTCCGTTTCCAGAAGGAGCTGTTAGCCTGTGAAATTAAGGCAAGAAAAGGTTAGCACATAATTAATGCGGAGGCGAATCAATAAGTATTAAGATGAACTTTACCGCTGGCGGTTTATTGGAGACGCAAAAAGGTGGCAACCCGGTTTGGCTGCATGCACAGATCGTCCCATCAAGCATCTTCTTCACAGATTCAGTAACTTCAAGATCTGTCATTACTACTTCATGATATCATTGAGGGTCTTTAACGTTGTCAGTATATTCATGCATCAATCCGGGGCGGCGGCTTAAAGGCAAAATGCTCCAAGAAACCTAGCAGCGGACAAGATCAATGTTAGTCAAACCGTTGGCCATGAGAGCCCGAAGCTTGGCGAGTTGAGGTGCAAAGTTTTTCCATTCTTCGACGGATAAGCGTGAAGGTAATGGGTGACCGTTGCTAAGTCGGTGAGGGCGATAACCCGACAGAGGATTTTCTCCATCAGGGGCAGTGTTCCGGCAATAGAACCATGTTTGGTTCCAATCATTAGGATGGCTATGATGCTTTGCATGAGGGAAATCAACTTCTTTCCTTTTCTGAATTGAAACACCACAAAGCTCTAAGTTGGGACCATCAGAGAATTCCGTATGGTGGTTCTAAAGAAAAAAATCCTGGAACAACTCCACAGATGGTTCTTCTTGAAGATAGACTTTGCAGAATACTTGAAAGTTGCATATATTGGACACGGAGTTCGGTCCAATATCTTGTGGATGGAGTTGGAAGCTTGCGAGGACATCCCGGAATTTTTTTGATCCAGGCGGGCTGAATCCCCGGTCTAAGTGTTGCATAAATACAATCACTTCTCCATCTTGAGGTTCAAGTGGGCATTCAAAGCCCGGAACTCGCCAATGAAGGACCCTTTTTGAGGCTAAAGCGCCAGTGGTGACATATCCATTGATTTGTGTTTCCGTGATCCAGGACGGAACCCAATTGCAAGCAGAGAATTGTTTGGTCATCTCGGAAGGGGAACTGAAAGGAAAGATAAAAGCCGGCTTACAAATTAACGGTTTAAGTGTACTATTCAAGTGTTAAAACGGAGAATTGCCGTGCAAGTTTAGTTGGCGGTTTAAGAGAGGGCTCATCATATATGGCGGATTGGTTATCAAAGGTTAAACCGCCCGTAGGCAGAAGGGCCAGGATTCAAAAAATCTGCTAAGTGTCACAAAAATAGGTTTCGCAATATCACAGTATAATTTTGGATATACTGTGGACAACTAAAGAAAATTTTCTTGAACCCTACAATGGTCCTAAGAGGAACAGAGAAGATCCAGACACGGTCTGTTTGGAACAGCAAGAAGCCATGGGATGGTGGACTATAAAAATGAATTTAGCCACAAAACAAAGCTAGCAGATGCATATATATACCCTTAGTAAAAGGACTAAAGGGAAAGCTGCAGAAGAGCTCAGGAACGGCGGCAGACATGGATGAACTCGAAAACCCTAATGAAGATCTAGGGTACAGGGAAAATGAACTTGCCAGGGCCACTCAGCGGTGGAGGAACGCGACAGGGTCTCTGGAACAAACAGGATGATGCAGCGGCCTTGGTTGGTGCAGATTCGAAGATCGACAGCGGCGACGGCACTAGGGTTCTTCGGGTCGCGAGGAAGAAGATGAGAAGAAAGGGAAGGGAATGAAAATACCTGTCAGGCTTATTTATAACAGGGAAGGGAGATAAGTGACAGGCGCGAAAATCAAGGAGTCCAAAGCGGCAAGTGGTGCAGTTATCGCCTCGATTTCCGGGATGACATTAAATGAAGGGAATCTTTTTTTACAGAGATGACGTCATGATGATCCGTTACTGTATCCAGAGGATGACGTCACGGTGGATTAACAAAGTTTATAAAAGAAGACATCATGGCGTTTTACGGGAAATGAAGGATGATATTCACAGGATTTTTTCTAAAGTACTGAAGATTGACATGAACAGGTTCAAATCACTCTGGGGCCTAATGTTGGGGATATAACTATTAAGTATAAACCACCCAGGAGGGGCCGGTTTACCCTCAACCATAGCGAAGCCCATGAAGACTCAGAAGATGGCGTTTTACTATGAAGCTTAGAGGGCCGGAGCCCAAAGGAGGATTAGGGCCCATGATAGCAAACCGCCATGGTTATGTAACTTATGTTATAAGTTAGGAAAGGAGAGACCGAGCCGGACCCTTGTATGAGTCGGTCTCGGGACTCTGTAGACCGGTCGGGCGTCAACTTGCATATATAAAGGGACAACCCGATGACGGTTCAGGGACAACAGATAACAACTCGAGACTTAGGCAAAGCATATCCTCTCCCTGATCATCGAAACCCAATCAATTCCATCACAAGTAGATGTAGGCTTTTACCTTCATCGAAGGGGTCGAACTAGTATAAACTCCCGTGTCCCTTGTCCGGTTTAACCCCTTCAAGCTAACCCGTAGCGATGGCTCCGCGACTAAGTCCTTTCTTGAGGACATCTAACGTGTTAATTCCATGACAATCAAGACACCAAGAAGGAAAAGAGAGACGCTAAGGCCCCAGAGCTCAGTAGATCTCGTCTGACCCCTCGGTCGCATCTGAATCATGATCTTCAGACTCCTCATTGTCCTCCATGGTATCATCAACAAAAGTCAAAGTGGAGGTAGCAGGATGGCTAGATGCCTCAGCCTCATCATCCGTCCAGGTGCTATATGCAGAAATCCACTTCTCTTATGGAGTTATGCTCTTGTCAGATCCACTCTTCACAGGCATGTTGAGGTGCTTCCTCATGGCAATCTGTTGGCACCGAGCAAGCTTCTCATTAACATGTGCCTCATACATCTTCTTCTAAATGTGAGACTAAAGGCAAAAGTCCTTTTTTACTTTAGCTGTGAGCTTGGTCACCAAGGAAGGCTTGGCACCAGGCTTCATCTCGAAATCCTCATCATCTGAAGTAGCATAGACATCCTCGGGATCATCGGCAGGAAAGCGGGGCTCAGCATGCTTCTTCTTCTTAAGCTGCTTCCTCATGCATGGTGAGGTTATTTGGTGAAGTGATAAGCTCTCCAGGGCGGTGAACAGCCCAAACTGAATTCAGAAAGCACATAACAAAGGGTGCATAGGGGGGAACTTTTCTGTAGATGACCGTGATATACATTTCCTCCCAAAACCACTTGGACACATCAAACATGGCACTGGACCCTACTTTAGTCTTCATAGGAACCATCAAGTCTACTAGACACCCATGGATCTCATCCTGATTTCCAACCTTGGGCAGGAGCACATTGCAAAACACACGATGCATGATATCATAAACCTTCTCAAGATCCTTGGACTCACCAATAATACCTCGCCCACGAATGTAGAGAGGGGCTAGCTTCTCCTTAGGCATAGAGTGGGGACGGTCATGAGGACGAATGCCACCGTTCCCATCGAGACCGGTATCATCATAGCCAAGAGAATTGCAGAAAGCTCTCCAGGGCACTTGAAAGAACTCATCATGGCACATAAATGAGAGTGCAAGCATCATCCTCACCAAAATGAACGGTTGCATAAAACTGATGGATGAGTTGAACATCAAATTCACAGTTGATAGACATGAGCTTGACCAAATCAAACTCCTCATAGAGAGCTAGAGCCTCTCCAAAGTACTCAAAGTTGTTCCTCTAGTGATCAAGATCAATGGTCCACTGCTTGGTATACCGATTCTTGTGATGCTTGAACAGCTCATGGACAATCCTCACCTGCATCTCATTCCAAAATTGAACGGTGGTCCAACGGGCCTCAACTGGCACCTCATATGGATTCCTCTTCCAAAAGGCTTCCCAGTCCTTGGCCTTCCACCTGTGCATTGGAAGATAACCTTTTTTTGGCAGCAGCACACTTCTCACGGTGGGTGGGTTTAGTGGGAACCACAACCTCCTCTTCCTCTTCAGACTCAGCAGGACGCTTGCATCTTCGAGCTCGCTTCTTTTTTTGGTACAAGGAGCAGAACAAGACCCAGAGCCACATGCACGCACACACGAGAGGCACACAAGAGACCCAACAAAGATGAGAGGATTGCACACAAGATCAAAACAATATATTTCTTACGAATCAGAGAATGTAAAATAGTTCCACTTGGTTCAGGAATCCCGGTTGTATCAGTTCTTCAACAGGTGGAACCGCTCAAGCGATTATTCTACCCCAAAAAGGGCGGTAGAACCGCAGGAAACAAGCAGTACCACCAAGTGAGAACAAATACCTACGGGATTTGAATCAAACTATCAATATTTTAAGTTCTAGGAAATCACAAACAATAACAAGAGCTTATATAGATCTCTTCCACCCAAAAGTTTGGTCAACAAATGCGGGATACCAAGAAATGACCTAAGAAGAAGGAATCAAAGAATCAAACCCTAGAACAAGGAAGTGAGGCATTACCGGTATCCATGGGAAGAGATCGGGAGGGAGGGGGCCTCCATGGAGCAGATCCATAGAAGGCCCATGGATCCGGAGCACCGGAGAGCACTCCATGGCGAGGGCGAGGGCGACTGGCGGCTAGGGTAGGTGAGGGGTGTTGGTGTCAAAACCAGCAGATCTCATAGTAGGGGTCCTAAGCTAGGCGTCTTGGATGGTATTATGGACACATGATTTTACCCAAGTTCGGGCTCTCTCAAGGGGATAATACCCTACGTCCTGCTTTTGATTGTATTGATATGAGGATAGTACATAGTACATGTATCTACCACGAGATTGTAGTAATGAATATGAGATTACTATTGACTAGCCTGGCCTCGGTTTATATATGCACCGTAGGCCTAGGGTTTAGAGGAGTCCTTGTCTTGTGCGCCAAGTCTTGTGGAATCCTCCTTGTATTCGGCATGGGGTGCCCGAAGTGGCCCATTAGCGAATCATCAAGGGGATCCTCGGCCCGACCCACTGGTCGGGAAACGACGTGGTGAGTACCCCTAGTCCAGGACACCGTCAGTAGCCCCTTGAACCGGTCTTCAAGTTGAGGACGCTCCTCGATTCTTCCGAATAATTCTTCGTCTTCGATCATCGATCTTGAAAACTAGTTCAACAAATCTTCCCATGTCCGATCTTGACAATCACTTTGCTGAATCCGAAGAGCTTACATGTCGGGAATCCGAGGATCCCCTTTAAGTTATCGGCCTTTATCAATGCCTTGTAAGTTTTTTACGCCACACCCAGGGTTTGAAGTGTTTCCCGTGCGACGATGTCCTCTTGCGTCTGAGCTCTAACGCCGAACTAAATCCAAGGTGTCTTTTCATAGCCGAGCTCCAACACTATTCAGCATTCATGTATCCTCTTGCATCCGAGCTCCGACGCCGAACTAAATCCGAGGCGTCTTTTCACAGCCGAGTTCCGACGATGGTCGGTATCCGAGGTATCATAGATTACCTTGGCCTCTGAATATTTGAATGAGTTCATCCAAGCTTAAATGTCGGAGTAGTCTTCTATGGAATGTGCCATTCGAATCCAAGTTTTATGTCGGACCTTTTCCAAGCTCTAATGCTGGACTGCATTCGAGCTCTAACGATGGTCAACATCCGAGGTGTCATAAACTACCTCGGTCTTTAAAATATTGAGCGAATTCAGCCGAGCTTAATACCAGAAATGCCCTCTATGGAGCCAGCCACTGGTGCTCAAGCTTTATGCTGGACTGCTTCCGAGGTGGTGCACCACCCCGACTGTGGGCTGATTTTTTGTGAATGATTGGTGCAATTTATTCTCTACCGAGATATATAACTCGTAGCACTCAAGGTGTGTGCCGGTCTAAAATCCCAGATGCACCTGAAGGATGACATAAGACCACTGATCCCAGTAGCCCTTGAGACTCAGGTTGATTCCCAAAATCGTCCTGAGGATCAACTCCTAGCTCAGCAGAATACTACAGGAGACAAAAAGCAGCATGCACAGTCCTTGAGACTCAGGTTGGGTGCGACCGACTAACCTGAGCATCATAATCTCCTCGGAAACTATATTGCACTTCAATTTTCTGCATTGGATTGCCAATGCAGTAGCCCCCGAGAATTGGGTTGGGCAACATGGCCGACCCTAGGATCGTACCTCCTTGGGAATTAGTTCAACTGTCATGTATGTTTTGAAAATACCAAGGTGGAGTTCAATAGGAAAGATGCCGAACTGTAGTTTTAGAAAAGAGTTTCACGCCGAACACCTCAACCAGGAGAATGTCTTGCTTCCTGAAAGGAAAACATAAAATAGGTAAAAGATGTTATAAGCTCAAAAGACCAAAAAAGTATACGTAAAAACTTTACGTCTAGATTGAATCAAGATGTTTTGGTGCCAATATGAAATTGGTCTTAAAATTGTACTTCTGTCGTGCTTTGACATGACACATCCAATCTCTAGACTTCAAGTGGGTCAGCCTTCGGCTTCAACCTCCCTATCCCGAAGGCAGAGTGTTTCTCAGGCCAGTTTAGCAAACTAAATGCGAGCGGCTTTAGAGAGAAACCTGGCTACCCAGCTATTGATCATACACCCGAGTCAAGAAAGGAGTGGTAGAAAAAGACTTTGCAGTGACTAAGAAGAAAACATATATTATAAAACAACTCATATTAATTTAAGAGCCACCAAGTGAGTTGGGCAAAAGAATTTTATGTATAATGATTGGATGTACCAAGTACTTATATAATATCTGCATTCGCCCAAACTTTGAACGTGTCTTAACCGACCGTCGGCTTCTCCCTCTTCGGCCAAGGGCCGAGAAGTGTTATCACTCCGCCTACCGATAATATCGGCGGTGTTTCAGATAACCAGGCAATCAGCCCATGTGGCTGTAACAGACAAAGCGCGCCCAGGGAACTTATGCTATATTACTTATGTAACATAAGAGGCATCTTCAAAGAAACTAGTGCCCCAAGTGGTACCTTTCTTTGGTCACTCATGATTACTATGAGACTTGTGCAATAGATTTGTGTGGACATGAGTTCCGTCGTGTGCCAGCCATAGTTGAAAACAATAAGAGCGCTAGCGTTTGGCTTCACTCGTCTGAGGTACGAGTTCAGATGACCCAGTCGTAACAATCACAGAGGTGCTCCCTTTACTCCCTATCCAAACAATCGACAACGTAGGGGTAAGAACAGGAGCCATGCAACCCAACTTTGTGGAACACTTAAGTCAACATGATGCATATTTTGGCATAATACATGAGCAAGGAAACAAGCTATACAACAATAATCACATGCAAAGAGAAAAGGTTTCATAAAGGAAGCCCCCGAGTAAACGGGGTATTTGAATTTGTTTGTAACAAACACAGTGTTGACAAAGAAAAGTTTTTCACAAACAAAAAAGTATAATGCTTGGTCGAACCAAACAAAATTTAAAACTGAAAGTTTTCAGCATGAAAGTGACTTAGCTGGTTAATGTGCTTGGTGTGACGTGGGCCGAGCTTGTAACGACTCAAGGTCCTAGCTCCCAATCCGATCTTTACGTACCCGACCAAAGAGCTCGGCTTGAGGGATTGATCACACAATAGTGCCGAAGTGCCGAGGCGAAGCCCCCGGTCCAGCTAAGGAGACAGAGTAGTCCAGCGGCGTGACAATGAAGGCCCCACGTCAGCCGACGTGTTGAAACAGTTCAGCATGGTGGATGTCATTTTGATGAAGCGACGACGCGATAATGGCGACACAGGGTATCACACCATGGTGATAGTGGAATTTGGCTGATGGAGGCGAGAGGACGACTCTGTACGCCGATATGACTGTGCGATGCAACAAAAATTGATTATCTGCACACATAAAATAGTGCAAGGCAGAAGTAATAAAAATTGAGATTTTTTTTGCATAATTAAGTTTACGCAAGGTTAATTATAGAATAAAATGTGGTCAGCACGCCGAAGTTGGATTGTCAACATGTTCGGAACTGGCGACGCGGCGCGACATAGTCTAAACCATGGGACAATGTGGATGAAGTTGGATCATCAACATGAAACTGGCCAAGCTGCAACGAAGAACCTAGAAGATAAAAAGCTAGATAACGTGGTGCCTCCATGTGAATTAGTATAGCTCGTCCATGATGCATTGTTCATCAGTCAAATATCAAGAAACGTGCTTAACATGGAGTAACAATATTAGAGCAAAAAAAGGAATCAAACTAGAAGTACAACTCCCTCGTGTTCCCTTTGAAAAGAAAAAAATACTTAGCTGATTAGGCATCTTTGATAGGTCGGACGTGGTGATCAGCAACACGTCGGGACTCCTTAGGCTTTCGGGCGTGTGCGTACTGCCTCGGGTCCTGGCTGTGATTTTCCTTGGGTGATGCTAATAGATCAGAGGACGATGGGTAGCAGCTCAAGGTGGAAAATTAGATCCTCTTGCCGGGTTGACCTCCACGAGGAGGTGCAATAGCAATTGATTAAATTAGCAGGAGCTTGGTTGATTTTCCTGATAGTTTACGTGAAGAGGAATTAGCAGGAGCTTGGTTGATTCCGTGTGAAGCTGGAAAAAGGTGTACAGCCTCACGGCCGTCCCGAGGACCACATGGGAAACCAAAAAGTAGCAGTGGTCGCAGCATAATTCAGATCCGACATAATGGAACCCATGTCCGTGTAGATTGAAATTCTCTGGATGATGATGTTTGCACGGCCCGATAACAATGTGGTGGTGCTGGCACTATGGTTTGTCGGCTCAACGAGGCCATGGCAAGACGATTCGTACACAGGGTAGTGTGCCAAGGTGGTGACACAACTTGGCGATACGATAAGGACAACGACTTCGGCTCGCCGAGGTGAAGGTGTGTCCTGTTAAAACCCTGTGCACACAACATAGTGTGCGCCCAAACATAATATCAAACAATAATAATAATAATAATAATAGTGATAATAAATTCTTTGCATAATGAAAATACATAAAGTAAATTGTTAAAAAGATGTGGCCCGGGCGCCGAGGTCGATGTCGACATAGTCAAAAGTCCGCATAATGACGATGATGACGCGATGCGGTGACTACGTAGTTCGAATTGGCATTGCTGGCCGAGTTGCGGTTATAATATTCGCCAAATTACCAAAAGCTGGCCGGACTGGAATCAGACCATCATGTCCATCGCGAGCGGTCTGGATCTCAGACCCGTGGCAGAAAATCTACATAGAAAAAATCATGCAAACTGGCAAAATATATTCTGTGTGAAAATTTATACGATACATGTAATATAAGAAAAATACAACCTGATATTCCGTAGGTAGCGCGAGGCCGTTGAAATCCGAGGGGAACGACCGACACCATGTATGCACGAAGATCAGGCGGACCTCGTAGTCCGCACCTAAGGTTATGTACTGCCTGATTACTCTGGATACTGACGAATAGGACCAGTATCAATTGCCATCCTCTCATGGAGGAGAGGCCGCAGGACAGGTCACCTTTTTTTTAATTTAGGCTTGATGGATATGCAGGGACAACTAGCCAAAAGTGTAGCCCCCCTCCAAGCATATACTTAAATACAGTAAATAATAAAGTAAAGGAAGGATGGATGGAATCTTCCCTATACGACGCTGTGGTCAATGCCTGTCGACCGTGCACATGGCCCCACCTAAACAGTAGCTATGCTGGGTCTCATCGGCTGGCCGAGCACCTTGGCTCGATCGCCGCTGGCCGAGTTGCCCCCTTTTTTATACGCGTTGACCTAGGTAGAGGCGCTACCTTTCATCTCATGTATTGGCAGACATCGCCGTCGCCGCTAAATATCTCCTCGATGATGCCCGATCTGCATGCAACAAAATAGCACAACGTAACAACAAGAATTCTACAAAAGACATGAAACCGATCTTACTGAAAAAATAACACCTGATCATCACATCAACCCGTGACGATCGCCCCGCAGGCTCTCAATGAAAGCACCAATGTCGGTGTCAAAATCGGCAAATCTTGTAGTAGGGGTCCTAAGCTAGGTGTCTTGGAGCGATGGTAACATGGACACAGGATTTTACCCACGTTCGGGCTCTCTCAAGGAGATAATACCCTACGTCCTGGTTTTAATTGTATTGATATGACGATAGTACAGTACAGGTATCTACCACGAGATGGTAGTAATGAATATGAGATTGTCTATTGACTAGCCTGGCCTCGGTTTATATATTCACCATAGGCCTAGGGTTTAGAGGAGTCCTTTTCTTGTGCGCCAAGTCATGTGGAATCCTCCTTGTATTCACCATGGGCTGCCCAAAGTGGCCCATTAGTGAATCATCATGGGGGTCCTCGACCCGACCCACTGGTCGGGAGACGGCGTGGTGAGTACTCCCTAGTCCAGGACACTGTCAAGGGGAACGAGCATGAAGAGGTGAGGAAGATACCCCTTCAGCTCGGCCCTTTCAATACCCATAGGCCACGAAGCAGTTGTACCGCTTCGAAGAGCGGTTGAACCGCCCCCGGGACATACCAGTGGTTGTGGGCAGTACTTGCGATGCCCAGAGGCAGCGGTAGTACCGCCAGGAACCGAGCAATAGTACCGGCCAGGAGCACCGCCAGAGGAGCTGGTGGTAGAACCGCACAGGCCATCCTGGTGGTACTCCTGGGACGATACAACCAAGTGTCCGAGCCGTTGAACTGTCAAGGGCAACGGTTGTACCGCCCAGTCAACTTCACCCACACCATGATCAACTTGTGTGCAATTGGATAAGATGGTTTAAGGGGAGGAGAGGCTTGGGATGGAAACAAGTCACTGGAATAGGGTGAGTTAAGCTCCAAGAGTGCAAGAAGCAAACAAGGAAAACCACTACTTGGAGGCCACAACACCTAGGAGCTAAAAGATCTAGCAAGAGCAAACAAGATCCAAAGAAACCAACCCTTTTATGGAGAAAAGGGGCGGTGGCCGAAGCCACCTATGTTTGAGTCCATAGGTATGGCACCGAGAAGATTTTAACCTTGGGCCCATGACCAAAACTCATCTTTAAAGCACAGGTACCATAAAAATAGCAAATGTGAAAGACTTGATCGATTTATGCAAAATGGGGGAAGGGAGAGTTCATTGAGAGAACAACACTCCCCTATGTCCATGCCTACATCTAGAGCAAGATATAATGATGAGTGGGGTGGGGTGTGCCTAGACTCAAGCCACATTTCTCGAATCAATGATATTTAGCTCGTGCCTTAACTCGCGAAATCTTGCTTCATCTAGAGGCTTTGTGAAAATATCTGCTAGTTGCTCTTGAGTCTTGGTATAGATGATCTCAATATCTCCACGCTTGACGTGATCCCGAATGAAATGATGACGAATTGTAATATGCTTCATCTTGCTATGTTGCACCAGATTGTGAGAGATCTTGATAGTACTTTCATTGTCACATAGAAGAGGCACTCTGTCACATGTGACACCGTAATCCTTTAAAGTTTGCCTCATCCATAGCAATTGTGCACAACAACTTGCGGCGGCTACATATTCGGCCTCGGTGGACGAGAGAGATACACAATTTTGCTTCTCCGAAGACCAACTCACCAAAGAGCGACCAAGGAATTGGCACCTCCGGAAGTTGACTTCCTCTCCATACAATCTCCCGCCCAATTCGAGTCCGAGTAATCCATGAGATCAAAGGTTGCTCCTTTGGTGTACCATAAGCCAAAATTTGGGGTATGAGCCAAATATTGAAAGATTCGCTTGATCGCCACATAGTGGCTTTCCTTAGGTGCGGCTTGAAACCGTGCACACATTCCCACACTCAACATGATATCCAGTCTAGATTTACAAAGGTAAACACAAGATCCAATCATGGAGCGATATACCTTTTGATCCACCGCTTTACCATTGGGATCACTGTCAAGCTTTCATTTGGTGGGAAACTTGACCTGCTTGACATCATCTAGCTTGAATCTCTTGAGCATATCTTGGGTATACTTGGCTTGATGAATGTTCCTTCTCTTCTTGTCTTGACTTTGAACCCAAGAAACAACTTCAACTCCCCCATCATAGACATCTCAAACTTCTCGATCATTAGTGCGGCAAATTCATCATTGAAAGATTTGTTAGGATAACCAAAAATAATATCATCAACATGTAGTTGGTATATGAACAAGTTCCCTTTGACCCTCTTAGTAAAAAGAGTGGGGTCGATTTTCCCAATTTCAAACCCACGATCTTGTAACAACTCGGTAAGGTGCTCATACCATGCATGTCGAGCTTGTTTAAGGCCATAGAGCACCTTCTTGAGTTTGTATACATGATTGGGGAGCTTGGGATCCTCGAATCCCGGAGGTTGTTTGACATACACCAACTCATTCAAAGGACCATTTAGAAATGCAATTTTCACATCCATTTGTTGCAATTTAAAATCACGATTAGATGCATATGCGAGCAAGATGCGAATAGATTCAAGACATGCAACGGGGGCAAAGGTTTCACCGTAGTCGATACCCTCGACTTGGGAGTGGCCTTGTGCTACCAATCTTGCCTTATTTCGAGCAAGCACACCGTTCGCATCTTGCTTGTTCTTGAAGATCCATTTGATCCCAATGACATTGTGTTCCTCCGTTGGTCTTGGCACTAATTCCCACACTTGATTGCGCTCGAAGTTATTGAGTTCATCATGCATGGCTTTAAGCCAATCCTCATCAACGAGCTCCTCATGTACCTTTTGGGGTTCAACACACGAAACAAATGCGTGATGCTCACAAAAGTTTGACAATTGTTTACGAGTAGTTACCCCTTTTCTCAAGCTTCCAAGCAGATTCTCCATGACAATGTTGTTGATGCTTGAGCTTGGAAGCCATCATAGTGGCACGACGCTCCAAAATTTCCTCGATGGGCATTTGAGAATCATCTTGCTCATCAGCACCGTCTTGAGTTTGCTCTTGATCTTGAGCACCGTCTTGCGCTTGCTCTTGATCTTGAGCTTGATCTTAATCTTGAGAGAGCTTGAAGGCATGAACTTGATCTTGGGCATCATTTGGTGCACCACCATCTCCACGTGGCTGATCTTGCCCTTGATCTTGCTCATGGGGTTGAGGGCGTTAACTTTGTTCTTAGGAAGCATGTGGGTCTAGCGTAGGTGATGGATCCACTTGAGTAGAGCATTGTCCTTCTCCTTCGGACACAAGGGGTTCCTCAATGGGGAGTATTTGACCAATCACCATTCTTCTTATGGCTTGGGGAGTAATTTCATCACCCACATCACAAAGACCACTTTGCTCCAGTTGGGAGCCGTTATTTTTCATCAAACTCCACAATATATGTCTCCTCAATGAGTCTGATGGACTTGTTAAGGACACAGTAAGCATGAGAGTTTGTAGCATAACCAAAAGATATGCCGTCTTGAGCTCTAGATTTTAAGTTAGACAAACGAACACCTTTCTTGAGAATGAAACACTTACAACCGAACACCCGGAAGTACTTGAGGTTGGGCTTGTTGCTGGTAAGCATATCATATGGAGTCTTGTTCAAGCCTTTGCAGAGGTAGAGCCTATTGGATGCATGACATGGGCTGTTGATGGCTTCGGCCCAAAAGTTGTATGGTGATTTGAACTCCGCCATCATGGTCCTTGCCAGGTCCATAACCGTCTAGTTCTTCCTTTCTGCCACACCATTTTGTTGAGGGGTATAGGGTGCGGCATATTCTTACTTGACCCCTCGTTACCAAGAAACTCATCCAAGGTGTAGTTCTTCAACTTGGTTTTGTTGTCACTTCTAATCATCAAAATATTTTCTTCATGTTGACGTTGATCTTCATTTCCAAAGTTGATGACAGTTTGTTGAGTCTCACTCTTCCTCTTGAAGAAGTATACCCATGTATATCTTGAGAAGTCATCCACAATTACCAAGCAATACTTTCTTCCACCAAGAATATCAAAGGATGGAGGACCAAAGAGATCCATGTGAAGGAGCTCCAAGGGCCTCCTCGAGTAGATTATAGTTAGGGTCGGTGAGCCGTTTCATGAAGCTTTCCTTCGATACAAGCACTACAAGCATAGTCTTTGGCGAAACTCACATTTGTTAGTCCACGGATGTGATCCCCTTTGAGGTGACTTTGCAAAGATCTCATATTGACATGGGCTAGTCGGTGATGCCAAAGCCAACCCACATCAACTTTAGCCATTAGGCAAGTCGCGGTCTTAGTGGGTCGCTCCAAAAAATTCACCACATAGAGACCGTTCTTGACATGCCCAACAAAGGCTACTTTAAGAGTCTTGCTCCTAAAAAGGGCCACGGTGTCAAGATCAAAGAATGTTGCAAAGCCCAGAAGTGCAAGTTGACGAACGAAAAGTAAATTGTATGCAAGGGACTCAACAAGCATGACCTTCTCAATAGTTAAATCTTGAGAGATGGCCACCTTGCCAAGTCCCAATACCTTAGAAGTTGAAGCATCACCGAATTGGACATGAGTAGGCATAGATGGAATTGGACGCACGTCCACTACCAAGTCCTTGCTCCTGGTCATATGATTTGTTGCGCCACTATCGAGCAACCATGACACCCCACCGGAATCAAAGTCCTACAAGAGATCAATGCTTGGATTTAGGTACCCATTTTTGAATGGGTCCTTTCACGTTAGTAACAAGGGTCTTAGGAACCCAAATAGACCATTCAATGTACTCTAAGAAGAACCAACAAATTTGGCATAAACATGCCCATCAGTAGCACGACACAAAACATAAGACAAATTAAAGTTGCCGGCTTTGTTGGTAGGGGTGGTTTTGCCCCAATTCCTTCTTCTTCTTCTTCTTCTTCTTCTCATGAGCATACTCACCCACCTTGACAAAGGTTTCCTTGAGTGGGAGTTCTTCTTTGACTTGCGTACAAACCCAATTCCTTCCTTTCCTACAACTTCCTTTTGATTGCTCAAAATGTCATTGAGGTTCTTATCGCCTTGTATGAAAGTCACAAGGCCCTTCTCAAGTTGCTCTTTCAACTTGGCATTTTCCTCCACAAGGCGCACATGCTCACATCAAGGGTTAGTAGCATGGGCATTATCAATTAGAAGAAAGGGAGGACACATGGAAAACTCCTTGGTTAGCTTCAATTGGAGTTGATCATGAGACTCCTTGCGAGAGGCACGAGCACCCTTCAAGACCTTGTGAGCCTTGTCAAGTGTATCAAAATCTTCCTTGAGTCTATCCTGGCCAACACCAAGTGCAACTTTCTCAGATTTGAACACACGAGTAAGAACAATAGCATGATCAAGATCTTTTTGTAATTTAGCAAGATCAACATTGTGTGACTCCTCAAAAGTCAAACGAAGACCTCACTCTTCCTCTAGAGCATTAGAAAGATCCACAATCTCATCGGCATAGTCACGACTATGCCCCTCCAACTTGGAGGTAGTATCCTCATGCGACTCAATGATATCATTGGCCTCACCAAGTTGTTCCAAGAGAGCAACAAAGTGCATCTTGGATTCACCCTTGAGCTTGCTCACGAACTTTGTGAACTCATTCTCATCAACTTTCTCCACCTCACTATCATCAAAACAATCTAACAATGAAGGAGTAGTAATGATGGTGGTTTTGATATTAAGAGTTACCTTGTTTATACCTTTGGCCATGAGACACTTGGCAACGGTGTTATTGTTGGGGGCGCCAAAGGGAGACACCTTGGAGGGGGAAGGTGTAGTAATGGCAAGCTTGTATCTTCTTCATCGTCATCATCGAAGGTGTACTCTTCATGTGCCACCAAGCCATTTTGAGGTGTCTTCTTGGTGAAGTTCTTCTTGCTTGGGAAGGACTTGGCTTTGTCTTTCTTTGCGAATGAGTTTGCCACCATTGTCTTCCCTCTTATCATAAGGTCACTCTGCCACAAAGTGACTCACATTGCCGCAATTATAGCAAGTCCTCACTCGTTGTTTGTTCTTTGACCTAGTTGAGTTGTTCTTGGTGAAGTTGGGCCTTGAGTTTGTCTTGTTGCTCCAAAATTTCCTTGATGCAAGAGCCATGTGCTCATGGTAAGCATATTTGGTGTCCTCGGGACAACTCTCCTCTTCTTCCTCCTCTTCTTATTCCGGAACGGCCTTGGCCTTGAAAGCAAGAGTTGATGAGATTTTGTTTGACCGGACACAAGCAAGAGCGTTGTCAGCGGTCTTGTTCATGATGTTCATAGCTATAAACTTATCCAACACCTTAGTTGAGGTTAAAGTGTGAAAATCTGGCCTTTGGCGGATCACGAAAGACATAGCCTTATTGAATGGCATGATGGCCTTGAGAAACTTTCACTTGATCCAAGTGTCATCTATATCCTTGCTCCCATGGTCTTGGAGAGCAACCACAAGATTTGTCACCCTCCGGTAGAGATCACGTGGATCCTCATATTCTAGCATCACAAATTTATCAGCCTCATCAAGGACCACTTCATAGTTGGACTGTTGGATGCTTGAACTCCCCTTGTACATAGATACGATGTGTTCCCAACAATCCTTTGCACGAGTGAACAGACGTAAGTGGGATAGATCTTTAGGAGGGACCGCATCTGGAAGGATGAACAAAGCGGAGTGATTGTATTGATTGTCCACTTCTTCTCTTGGGGTGAAGTTGTTTGGATCATGCGGGTAGAAACCTTGCTGAATGATCCTCCAAAGGTTTGTTGAGCTGTGATTCAAATGAAACTTGATGCGAAAGACCCAATTAGCAAAATCACCTTTAACAGGAGAACCATGATTTTTAATGCGACGTGTAGGGACCGGTCTCCATAGACCAGGGGAGGGGGCACTGAGGCAAAGGTTCCCGTCCCATTCTTGTCATGAGGGGAAAAACATGAGTACATTTAGCCGCTTCCTTAGCGGAATTGGCCTCCAATTCCGATGCGGTGGGATTAACCACAAGCAAAGGATCAAGACAAGATTTCATCACCTCAAGCAATTCTTTAAGCATGAGCTTGACTTCAGTCATCATAGACGTCTTAAGTAAAGCCATAGCTTCATTTAAGTCATCTCATGTGATCGGAGTCAACTCCACAGCCTCGGGCACTTCCTCTCCAGTGTCAACCATACTCTTTGGGTGGAGAAACCCTTAATAAAGAGACGAGGCTCTGATACCAATTGAAAGGATTGATATGGTTGACTAGAGGGGGGGATGAATAGGCAACTACCAATTTTTGGCTTTTCTTCACAAATTAGGTTTAGCAACAAATAGGTTGTCTAGATGTGCAACTAGGTGAGCAACCTATATGATGCTAACAACAACAGCAACAAGCACAAGCAAAGGATACAACACAACAATAACTTTCATAAATTAAACGTAAGAGATAACCACAAGTGGAGTCGGTGAAGACGAGGATGTGTTACCGAAGTTCCGTCCCTTTGAGGGGAAGTACGTCTCTGTTGGAGCGGTGTGGAGGCACAATGCTCCCCGAGAAGCCACTAGGGCCATCGTATTCTCCTCACGCCCTCACACATTGTGAGATGTCATGATTCCACTAGTGGTGCCCTTGAAGGCGGCAACCGAACCTTTACAAACGAGGTTGGGGCTGTCTCCACAACCAAATTGGAGGCTCCCAACAAAACCACGGAGCTTCACAACAATGTAATGTGGCTCCGAGGTGACCTCAACCGTCTAGAGTGCTCAAACACCCAATAGTAACATAATCCATACAAGAAAGTATGGGGGATCAAATTTCCTTTGGTGGAAGTGTTGATCTAGGTCTCGTCCTTCAACCCCTAGCAAATCAATGAGTTTGAGTGGCTAGAGAGAGAGAGATCGGGAAAGAAAGCTTGAAGGGCATTAATGGAGGAGAGAGAGGCAATAGGTAAGGAGATAGGTGGAAGAAGCTCCCTTTATATGGGCATCCCCAAATTCCAACTGTTACAACATTTTTACACTGCAGCGGTACAACCACTCTTGACACCGGTACAGTTGGGATTCGCGGGTAAGCTGCAGAAACCCTAACAAGCGGTAGCATGAGCGGTTGTACCGGTTAACAATAATAACCGGACTAACCGCTCACCTTTCTCTCAACAACTGCCTTGAACCATAAGGGAGTCACCCCTATGGGCGGTGGTCGAGCGGTAGTTGCACCGCAACTACCGCCTGGCCGTAGAACCAGAGGTGGCTAAGTCCCGGGTGGTATAACCGCTCAGGACACCGGTAGTACCGGTTAGTAGAGCATAACTGGGACAACCGGGCCACCACTGCCCAAGGACCGCCCCATCACAGAAGTAAATCTGGTGGTTGGGTGGTACCTGGCAGGTACAACCGCCCGTGAAGCAGCTCCTGGGTTTTCCCGGAGCAGAGGCATTACCACCGCGCGGTGGCAGCGATACAACCACTAGGCAAGTACCCGGGAGGTGCAATCCCAGGGTATCACCCCTGGGGTGGTCGTTGAGCCGGTATAACAGGGTAGGCGGTACAAGCACAGTTGACCGCGGTACAACCGCTAGGAGGGGAAAACACTGATTCAGAAGGGAACAAGGGGACCTCTCTCTAATCAAACGGAAGGGAATGGTGGGTGGAGTAAAGTTTGTATGTGCATTGATTCACCCAATACCTTCCGATGTGGATTTCCTCTTAATAGTATGAGTTTCCTACGACCAAACAAATAAACACGCAGAAAACACCGTCTTCGATCTTTTCCGTCCAGAGGGAATTCCTAACCGACTTGTACCTAACCAAAGAGTACCTGGAAAACTTGGCACACGATTAGAACACCAGGAGAGTTGTCATCATCACCCAAAACAAAAAGATGGGAAATTCCCTAACACTTGTAGACATAAAGTATTAGCATATGTAACACGGTTGATGTCATCGTACTCTTCGCGGTCCAATCACGATCCAACCTGATCTAGCACCGAACCAACAGCACCTCCGAGTTCAACACACGTTCAGCTTGATGGTTTCCTCTCCTTCTTGATTCAACAAGCGAGGGAGATGAGGTAGATGAGATTGGAACCAGTATGATGGTATAGTGGTGTTGGTGGCAGCGGAATTCCAGCAGGGTTTCTCCAAGCGCGTACCGAAGAAAGGTGGGAGGAGTTAAGAGAGACGAAAGGGAAGCATGGAAGGGTGATGCCCACCTTGCGTCTCCCCACTATATATAGGGGTGAGGTAACACTACAAAAAAAATACACTTCCGTGATGATACGTGTTTGTCACAGTAGGTCGCGTTTTTTGTCATGCATGTACATCCATGACAAATTTATGACAGAATCAAGATAGTCATACCTGTGTTGTCGTAGAAGTGTTCGATGACATTACCAAAATTATCATCACGGAAGTGTCCACTTCCATGACGATAAATCGCGCGTCACAGAACTGCTTTCGTCAAGGGTGACTGACACGTGGCATCCATCGTAACGGAACGCCGTTAAGCTATCGGGTCAGGTTTTGGATCCGATAACCCGTTAACAGCCCCGACCAATGGGGATTTTCCACGTGTAAAATCATCATTGGCTGGAGGAAACACGTGTCGGCTCACCGTTGGGACAGATGTCATCCACTCATTGGTATGAAGGCGCCTATGATACGTCGACACATGGCATGGCCCAACAGAGTCCCACTCCTGTGAAAAGGCCGGCCCACTTGACTTGGTCAAAAGGTGGCGGGCCGGCCCATGGAAAGCCTGTTAACGGCTTGTTCGCATATAGCCCAATTACAGCCCGCTAACCCAAGGCCCGTTACGCCCTATCCGAATTAGGCCCAGTAGCATCATCTGGGCCATCCAATATGATTCCTGCCCGTTTTCACTTCTGGCCCATGTATGGCCCATGACGTCTTTTGGCCCATATGAGGCCCTATGTAACTCTTGGCCTATTAACGGCCCATGGTAAAACTGGCACACAATGAACAGTGTATCACTTTACACCCACTAACGGCCCATGGTGAAACTGGCCCGTTATGAACAGTATATCACTTTATACCCATTAAGGGCCCGTTATTCAGTTGGGCCGTTTCCAGGAAATGTTATCTTTCGGCCTTCTCAGAGCCCATTTACTCTTGGGATCATTTCTAGCATTCGTTTACTTACGGCCCGTTACTGTCATTTTCTGCTTGTGGGCCAAATTCAGCCCGTGGTTACATCGGCCTGTTTGTGGTCCGTTAATACGTTGGGCCGTTTTCATAGCATCATCAAATACGACCTATTAACGATGGCCCGTTATGGTCATACGGCCCGTATAAGGCCCATTGATGATACGGCACGTAGAAGGCCCATTGTTTCTACGGCCCGTAGAAGGCCCATTGTTTCTACGGCCCGTAGAAGGCCCATTGTTTCTACGGCCCGTAGAAGGCCCATTGTTTCTACGGCCCGTAGAAGGCCTACTGGTTCTACGGCCCGTAGAAGGCCCACTGTTTCTACGGCCCGTAGGGGGCCTAGTGTCACTACAGTAAAATATTAGCCTATGGTTATTGTGGCCTAGTTTTAAAAAGAACTGCACTGACTATAAGCAAACAAATAAACAAGACAACAAGGAAATAAATAAGCAAGCAACTTATGCTAGGCTATCACGCTTTTTACACATATTACATCCACTGGGCACCAAACTTCGCCACCAGTGCAAATATAGGGAACAAAGTAGCATATCATATACACTGGTTGTCAAAGTTGGCGACCAGCGTAAATAAGCGCCGCAGCAAAACAAATCCGGAACTGAAACCACTTCAGAAGATCTCAAGAAACAATATCCTGGGTACCCATAATGCTGGTAAGATGCTTAGCAAGCTTATTAACTTTCTCTTGTTTGGCGCTTAAATCCTCCAGCGCTTTCTGTTGCACCAGAAAATATGTATCCGAATTCTGCAGGGACTTCCTTAGTCCTTCACCTTCCTGTCGTAGCACATCTGATCGATGTCTTTCAACTTGAAGTTGAGACTCAAGAAAACGAACTGATTCAGGCAGCGAGTTCGAAGAGCTTGTGCCAGCAGTAGTGGCCAGTAACTCGAACACTACATCAAGACAGGACTTTTGGGTTCCCTCACTGTCGTCAAGATAGCTTTTATCAGCTTTCTTGGAGACCAACAGGGATGTCTCACTATTTTGAACCTTATCTGCATTACTTCCTTTACCATTGGATAATGCGGTACTGTTCTCCAATATTTTGTCCGCATTCTAAAAGAGAAACAAGCAGACACATCACATGTTTACCATGTTGTATATGAAACTCATTTTGGTAAATGAGTTCAGTAGTAAAGTGGATAGGATAACAGCATGAAACAAACATATATCTATGTGCGATGGTCACTTTATGGTCTATATCATTCTAGTTTTTGTTGCCAAATCAAGATAGAGACACAGTTCAAATAATATTTGTTCAAGACAAAGCAGAATAGACAGAATATAAGTGTGGGTACATATAGAGCAATAACAACACTTGTAATGTGCATGACATGAGAACATAATTGTTTATTCAATTGAAACTGAAATCAACATAGAGCAGGTTACAACAGCAAACCATTTAAAGAAACAGGTTTAAAACATACCTGTTGCGCCATTGGAGTTTCAATTCCATCCTTCAAATTTGAAAATAGTTGGTATGAGTAAATACAGTAATGCAAAAGCAAAGGAGTATGAACCATAGCTAGAGAACCTGACCTGAGAACAAATCTTCTTCTCCTTTAAGCGTTGAGTTGGGATTCGGAGTGGTGGTCCTCGTGCTTTGGAAACTGCAGTTCCCTTACTATCCGCTCGTGTTTGGGTGCTCTGTGGTGGAGACGGTGCTATGTCAACTGGAACTGGGTTACTATCTGCCGGGGTTGGGGTTAATAGGGGTGTAGCTGGTTCTCTGTCCAACTGGGTAGGGGTACAATCTGCGAGAGTCTGGGTTATGTGTGGTGGATCTAGTCCTTGGGCAAGTACAACCGTGGTTCTATCTGCATCAACTGGTAGCACTATCTTTTTCTAAAGACCGTGTTGTTACTCCCTTAGATACTACCATCACGCACTCCAATTCAAATGGCTGATAAACAAGAAAAGTAATTGAAAGTATAGACATTGTATGATAGACAGGTGCAATGGATAGTGTGCAATACAAGAGGGCATGAAATAATTCATATTTATGTTGTCTAACGAAATAGGATAGCATGACACAATTTCACATATATGATGGCTAACTAAACAGGATAGCATGACACAATTTCACATTATGATGGCTAACTAAAAAAGATGGAAAGACATAGTTCAAAATATGAGACTATGTAAACAAGATGACATGACATAACTATATAATGTGTTTATTAAATAGGTTGGCATGCCATAATTCACATACATTCATGGATAGAATGCCATAAATCTAAATATGATGACTGTAAACATTAAACAGGATGAGATGATATTACTATATGATGTCTTTATTAAATGGGTTGCCATGCCATAATTCAGATAGATGATGTGTATGTACTATGTAAACATGATGGCATGATATAATTCAAATATATGATTTATATAGTAAGCAAGTAAGCAGATGGCAATCTATATATGATGTAAAAACTAAGCAATGCAAGACAACATGCATGACATGGCTAATATAACCCTGCCAAGTTTGAGCATAGACCTCAGGGGGGAAATAGGACTGGTCATCAGTCTCTGAATCCTCCTCTGAGGAGCTCTCTGTAGCCAGCAAGATGTCTGCTTCAGCAGGTAGCATTGTCTGCTCTGAATACCTTGTTTTCACTCTAGATACTTCCATCACCGCTTCAAATGGCTGATGCACAGGAAGATTAGTTGAATATACAAATGTTGTCGACAAATGGAACACGTAATACAAAAAAATGATAGCATGATATAATTCACATACATGATTATTGGCTAAACAACATGGCATTGCATAATTCACATATATAATGCCTTTGCAACAAGATAGCATTGTATAATTCACATATATAATTTCTTGCAACAAGATGGCAATGCATAATTCACATATATGGTAATTAGACACTGAACAGGTGGCATTCACACAAAGCATGTCTAAACTAATCAAATGGCATAGCAATGCGAGACACCATACGCACGATATGAGAAACATAAACCTGCCAAGTTAGAGCATACACCTCGGGGGGGGGGGAATAGGACTGGTCATCTATCTCTGAATCCTCCTCTAAGGAGCTATCCGTAACCAACGAGATATGCGCTTCTTCAGATAGCATAGTCTGCTCAGAAGACCTTGTTTTCACTCCAGAATTTGCCATCACCGTGTCAAATGGCTGATGCACACGAAGAGCAGTTGAATGTACTAATATTGTTTATGAATGTAATATGTAACAAAAAAAATATGGCCTGATATAATTTACATATAAGAAGACTGGCTAAGCAGGATGGCATTGCAAAATTCACATATATGATGCCTGGCTAAACAAGGTGGCGTTGCATAATTCACCTAAATGATGAATAAACTAAACAGATGGCATTCGCACAAAGGATGTCTAAACTAAGCAGATGACATATTTGATGTATAAAGTAAGCAATGCAAGACACCATATGCATGATATAACCAACATCAGCATGCCAAGTTAGAGCAAAGACCTCAGGGGGTAAATAGGAGTTATCTTCTCCTTCTGAATCCCCCTCAGAACAGATATCTTCCTCTCGATTACAATCCGAAATGCATGGAGGGGGGCTGCCTTTGAGCCTACCATGGAGCGACGTCTGTATGAAATTATATTGCCACGCAAGGCTCGTCTCTTTTGCTCTACATGTTCAGTTCCATTGTTTACAATAACTGTCATGCATAGGAATAAAACATAGTGAGATTATGTAAGGAGTGCATGCAGGAATCCAGAGTGATGGTAGCAACCTGTGGATAGACCCAAAACCAATAATAGCAGGCAGATAATGGCTTCAGTTAATAAATACAGATAATGGCTTCTTTACTATTTGTTTCCCACCCAACATGAAACTCATAGTAGACACCGAAGATTAACTAGATAGTAGATAGATACTATTGATAGCGTCCCTGATATGTACCCCACAACCATTTAAATACTCAAGTTTAACCATTAGTTTGGAGCTGACTCAGAGTCTAATCGGTGAACATGACGATAAAGTATCATGTAATATTAAGCGATGCATAACGTAAGCAGACACAAAAGAGTGCGAGCTCTCTTGCAGACCCCTGTAGTCCTCGAGGTCATCTGCTCGGTTGATGATGGTAATGCAGTTTTCATGGCTGCCAGTGGCGGGGAAGAAGATCTGAGGCGGCAAAAGACAGTCTGGAGGCCGGATCACTGCTCTGCTGGACCCTTCTGTCCTTGGAGCAGCTGAGCTGGGGTGGACGACGGCGCAGCAGGACCGGGACAAACCACGCAAGGTTTTCTTTGACAACTATCTGTAAGAGAAGTAATTCTGTAAGGGCTCGTTTGAGTTGGAGGATTCCAGCAATGCAGGGATAGGAAATAGACAGGATAGGAATGCACGTGCAAAACAGAGAATTTAAAAACACATGATTTCTGCCAATCTGGGTGTTTGATTCACAACAATTGGAAGATCACAGGATGCAAAGAAGCATGGTGATATTAACTCAAACCACAAGAAAATGTACAGTTATAATGCTATTATGCTACTATGTCCTAGTCTTGTGCTTCATGAATAGGAATTTGAAAAGGAGGACAAGTGAAAATTAAAATTCCTACATTTTTTCTTTCAAGGAGACACTAAAGGAACAAATCCGTGTGCTCAGTGGACAATATATATAACATGTAGAGTAAAAAAGAGATGCAACAAGTGTACAACCTCTTTGGCGAAGCCATGTCAATCTCAGCGTGATTGGGTTGGCCGGTGAGGATGCTCCGGCTGACTTTGCTGTCGGAGGAGGGGAAGAAGATCTTAGGCGTCTGGAGATGGAGCCCGAGGTACTTCTCCATTATGATGGAGGGTTTCATCGTTGGAGCAGCTCCGGTGAGTTGTACGACGTCGAGGCTGAAGCAGGACAAGAGAGACAATGAACAACGTTAACCTGAGTGGAATTCTAATAGCATCTCCAATACATGACGTAAAATACATAACCACAAAGTGCTAGATGTAAAATACATCAGCCACTCATCTCCGAACTTAACTGTCGAAACTGAACTTAACTATCGAAACTGAACCTAACTATCCAAACTGAATTTTGTTGTCGAAACTGAATTTTGCTGTCGAAACTGAACGCACTAGCAAGGTGAGGCTACACGTTGGTCGACTGACTTTTTCATCTCTGGTTAGTCGATTTTGCAGCTGTTGGATACGAAATCAAGGGCATGCGGTTCATCTTCAACCTCTACCCCCCCTGAGCCGCCAGCCACCACCGGCCAAACAACAGCTCCCCACTGCCCCACCCGCCGTGAAAACACTCCCCACCGCTGGTCCGCCGCCGCCCCAACCATCCCTCTAGGCCCCCCGTGCCGACCTTTTTCTTCGGCGATCCCCACGCCACCGCCCCGCCAACGCCCCGCCACCGCCGGCGACCAACACCCCCATCCTAAACCCTAAGATAGATAGTGGGGTACCTCTCCGGCGAGCCCCCCTTCCCGCTGCGGCTAGTTCTTCCTTCACCCCAGCGAGCCCACCCCTTGGAAATCGACTGACCCAAAAGTCGATTCAGTCGACTGAAGTGTAGCCAAATCGGAGCAGCATCGCAAGCAAGAGCAAGAGCGAGAGCAGCAGCGCGAGCAAGAGCAATAGCAAGACCAGACCAGGCAGGGGACCGAGAGCAAGAGCAGAGCAGCAGCGCGAGCGAGAGCTAAAGCAGCAGCAGCTCCTACTAATGTCGACGTCGCCGTCGAGGGAGCGACACCATGGAGGAAGTGGCCGGCGACTCCGTTGTGGATGGAGCCGCGCCGTGTCGGCTCGGGACCGAGCACCGGCAGCACCGTGAGATCGAATCAAGAAGAAAATGCGGCGATTAGTGTACAACCTCTTTGGTGCCGCCGATTAGGCCAGAGCTTCATCCTAGGAAACGGTGATGATGATGCTCTTTCGGTGGTGCAGGTGAAGACGGCGGTGTGGGAATGGAGGTGGCGCGAAAGATGAGGGGAACATCGGGGCAGCTCCTTGGAGGTGGAGGACGGGGTGGCTGAACCGGTGGGACGATGAGATCGATGACGGATCCTCATCCAGTATGGTGGATGAGGGACGTCGAGGTGTTATTGTGGACGACGTCGTCGGGGAAGAAGCTCCGGCTGGGTGGCGGACGGAGTAGGGTGTGGGGTTTCATCGTGGGTTTTCATGACCTTGGTGTACGAATGGGTGGGTGGATGGGATGGCAGTGGGGAACCATGTCTTAGAGACGCGCTTGTCCGAAATGTGGGGTAAGTTACGAAAGTACCCCCCGCCGATTTGAGGCGGTTCTTTCGGTTCAGGGGTACCACGGGCATTTCGCGTGTCGGGATTTCACAGGAGGTGGGAGTTTTCGCGCGCATTGTAATTTCGGAATAGCAAGGGGCGGGTTGAAATGGAGGGAGTTGTCGGAGCACAACGAGACAAAGATATATCTTAAATATTTCGGGCTAACAAGGCGCGGGTTGAAATTTCCAAACAAGCCTAACGTGTACTGTACCAAATCAATGCGCACTACAAATGTCATTCAAAACTTTGAATTCATGTTATGTTCAATTAAAATATTTTGCTACGTGTATAATGCATGCAACCTACTACTCAAATGAACGTTTTAGTGCATTCCAAACGTATATACTACCGCTTCAATATGAACTAAATTTGAATAAGATCTACAATAATGATTGTTGTGAAGTCAAAACATTTGAATTCGTTCTCTGTTTTAATTAGATCTACAATCATCATTATTGTCAAGTTAAACCATCGTTTGTGTATTATCTTCACATCACACCACATGATCAGTGTCGAGTTACATATGAACTATGTGTACTATACGAACTTGAACTAGATTTTTTGAATCCACTTTATTTTGATTTCAAATCACATTACATTCCTAGCTCTAGCTAGATCTTCATAATCTAAACCAGGTCTCATATGTATAATGTGTTTATCACATTATGTATGGTGCCCCGCCCCCTACGCCTACAAGTATTTAGATGTGAGTTGCAAACACCACACATTACCACAAATTCAAATAAAATGTGAGAATGTTCGATATATAGTATTGTTTAGATTTCTCGATATTTAGTTGTAAGCTGCAAACGCCGCACATTATCACAAATTCAAATAAAATGTGAGATTGTTTGATGTATAGTATGGCTTAGATTGTTCGACATTTAGCTGTGAGTTGCAAACGCCATGCATTATCACATTATGGTATAACATGTGCACATCACGTGTATCACCGCTATATTCATGCATGCAATGTTTAAAACACTATGATCTCCTATTCAAATATATGAATCCGCTTTCATATCAAATTATGATCTTTGTTAGTCTCTTACACCCACACAGTCCTCTAACCTTTGTAGCTACCACTAACTTTCTCTCGTGCATGCACATGCCCTCCTCGCCCTCCCCCTCCCTCGACATTCTATCCACCGGGCACATTCGTTTTTTCCTTTAGGTCGTTCTCCCAGAGTCTCCACAACTCCTTTCCGACACACACCGATCGATAAACCTCTCCAGCGATGCCTGCCTACAGCATACACACACAGCTTCAATCTCCTCCTTTATGTGTCCTTGCCTCGTGTCTCTCATATGGTCAGACACACGTGTAAACTCTCACCCCTCTTTTAATCGATCTCACAAACGCACACTCCTCCCCCTATCCAGCTAGTAGTTGGGCCTCTAGCACCACCTCCTAGCTCCATTCTCTATGTCTATCCGTCTCGCTAGGCCTTATTTGCCTCTAACAAAAGGACGTACACCGGCCGATCTCTCGCTATACATATAGCCAGCTAGGTCCTTATAACTCGTTTTTACCCACACATCGATCGATCTACCTCATTAGTTGTGTCTCTCCCTTCGTCCGACAAACAACAATTGATCTACCGATCTAGTTAGGTTTGCTTACCAAACACATGGTTCCCCTTCATCATCCATGGATGCGTCCCGACAGATCTATCACGCACAGGCACACACAGAAACACATACCCACTCTTATTGATAACATTGCAGTTCCACCCTCAGTTTGTCTAGTAGGCCTCTCCCAACATCTCCGAGAAGCAACTCCATCACCCATCCAGCACTCTACCCCTCTCCCTCCCTCTCCCTCCCTCTCTCTCTCTCCCCTCTCTCTCTCTCTGTCCCATCATATTTTCCGTCCTTCAGTTATGTATGGATGTCGACCGATCTCCCTCATGACATAGCTGGGTCTCTCCTTCTCAACACATATACGAGTCGTTCTACCTCTATAGTTAGGCCTCTGCCTACCCCTCCCCCCACCCCCTCCCCCGCCACGCACACCGATACATCAAGCGCTCTAGTCATGTCTCCCTGCCACACACAAACTTGACATGTGCCCTCTAACGTTCCGGTAGGCCAGTCGCCCTATATCTTTGACTTGCACACACACACACACGCGCGCGCAATTTCGATGGCTCTCTTCATCGATCTCGCACCCACCCGTACTTGATCCTCTCTTCGACTCTATCGATAGCTATGACCCCTCCCTCTCTTCTCGTGGATTGCCCGACCCTCTATGTATGATATGGATAGGCCTCCATTTCACACACATTGCATGCAAAATTTTGTTTGAGATGTCATCGACACATATTCCCACAAATAATTCATGAAATCAACCCCCACACCACCCCCACTCCCACCACAAAACAAAAAACACTCACGAGTGCGGTTTGTATCTCTCACACACACCCACGTAGGTGGGGGATGTGCACAAAGAGAAGAGGTGCATGCACGGCGCACGTACTCCCGTATCTTTCCCAACCACACCCGCGCGGGAACACGGTGGAGCTCATTTCTGTACGAAAAAGGCAGCCCACGTGGTAATTTGGTATGTGTACTGGTTGTCCACTTGGTGGAGGGAGGATCGTCTACCACGGGTGAACAAACAAATTGCGACTTGACGCGTTATGTTAAATTAAAAAAAGAGGCAAACCATGTGGGGCCTACCTTATAGGCAAGGCTCTATACACTGGAGTACTTTTGATGTGTCCCATCAACTCGCAGAATGAGGAGAAGCTTGCTTAGTACGCCGTCTCCCCCGTCCACGGGCGCGGTGGCTCGCAGGATGAGGTGAAGCTTGCTCCTCCCTCGCCCATGCGCGCGGTGGCTCGCAGGACGAGGAGAAAAATTTACTACTCCCTCCGTTTACTCCTCGTCCCTAATACCTTGGTTATAGAGATTATATCATATTGTTTGGAATATATATGTCCTTAGTAGATTTCAATATGAACTACTAGTACATACTCCAAACACTGATGTATATAGACGTATTTAAGAGTGTACATTCACTCATTTTGCTCCTTATGTAGTAGCACTCTCCCTCGCCCCTCGACCCTCGCCCACGTGGTGGACGTGCAGCAATTCATTCGGTCTCATATAGCCACAACGATATATACTACACTACCATTATTGCTCGACTTCCCGAAGAGGCGAAGAGCCAATTGCAAGGTTAATATTTTGGAGATGCCAAGCGCAAGGTTATTGGAGAACGAGTAGTAGGTGCCGCGTCATTTATAAATAATTTTTTTCTTCAGTGGCACGTACGCAATATGATAGGTTCATATGGAGAGAAAAGGAAACTGCTCCACTATATACATAGTCAGGACAGGCCAGCCTAAACGGTTGCTTGCTGGGGTTGCTCTCTTCACACTCTCTCGCACAAAACGACTGTGGCCACATCTCTAACACCCCGGTGGATCACGTCCGCTTGGGGAAGGGGTGGATGCTTAGTGTAGATGCGGTGTCCGTCGCCGACGGCGAAAACCCACTGTCGGCACGTCCCGATCAGGGGTCCCCGCCGTTCTCCCTCACAAAGCCGGTGAGGTTGCCTTCGTCCCTTGCTCACTGCCACGACATGGGCAGTTGCCGCCTCCCGCCGCCCTCCTCAAGGTCAAGCTATGTCCCTCAAGTACAACTCCCTTTACAGTCGGCTTGCACGACTGCTCTAGCTGCCCACATCACTCCATGTGGATATTTCTCTACTTCTTTGCCCCACACATACCTGATACATCTACTGGCTTCTACTACTATATTTGTGATGAGTTTATGTCTCATCAACTAGTCCCAGTAATCTTATTCTAATTACGCTTCTTCAATTTCTTTGCCACAGGGATGCTCATCCGATTTTGGTGAAACTGCACAAAATGATCCGATGGTCAAAAGGTTGCAAACTTCATTTATTAGGAAGCTCGAACGTTGCCAGCAAATTGAAGCCTGGTCAGGGTTCACAGTTCAAGGGCTAGGGACTGCATGGATCGTTTTTTTCTTTAGCTGCCTCTGTTCCAAAATAAGTGTCAACTTTAGTAGTAGTACAACTTTGTACTAAAGTTTGCACAAAGTTGAGACACTTATTTTGGAACGGAGGGAGTACATATTTGCTATGATCTATCAATCATTGAGATGCAATAGCATGCATGTTAGTCTCCTTTGTATTTGATGAAATGTTGCAACGGGAAATCTTGGACACAAGATACATGTAACAGGAGCTGGAAGCTTCATAGAATTGTACAAATTTATCTCGCTGATAAATTACAGTACGTACTAGTACTATACTAGTACTTCCTCCGTTCCTAAATATAAGTCTTTGTAGAGATTTCACCATTAACCACATGTGGATGTATATAGATGCATTTTAAGTGTAGATTCATTCATTTTGTTCCGTATGTAGTTCACCTAGTGGAATCTCTACAAAGACTTATCTACTAGTAATAGCTAGCCCCCACTACTAGGAATTCTCTATCCTCTCCTTGAGCCACATCATCAAAATTGATGTAGCCGTTAGATGAAGTAAATCAGTCATAATAGTCGTCTGATCTAGACGCTGAGAGGCTCAGCACTAAGCCACATGCAAGCATGCAGAAATACCGTGGCACATGCTTGTGAGTGGGTTTTAAATCACATCAACATGTCTGCATGCAAGCATGCACCGGTAGCATGCATGTAAGTGAGCTTTTAAGTCCCATTAACATGTCAAAAAGAAAAATACAATCCCATTATGCAGTAGGAGTTGCTGATCTTTTTTCCTTATGTGGGATGATCTAAATGATGATGGGAGTTTATTTAGTTTGGCTACCACATTTGTCATGTGGTTATAGATTTTTTTAGTTCTATGAAATCAATAATTTTGCGCAGAGAGATATACCGGTATTCCGCGGCAACGAGCGGGGACTCATCTAGTAATATTTAGGAATGGAGGGAGTACTATGTAAAGAGTTAGGTGTCGCACGGTGATAGTGTGAGGTGGGCCATGTAATCACTGAGCATGCGTGTTTTCACTGTTCTTGCACTCCTCTGCTGTAACAATGGAGAAAATTGTAATCTACTACCTCCTTTCGCCGAAAGCGTGGGACATCCAGCAGTCCTACCACCTCAGTAATAAAGACCAATGAGCCATCAAATCACATAGACCCAGCAGTAAGTTGGACGGACGAAGCAACCATCACTCTTGCGCCAGTGAGAGGTCGCGTCCGCTCTGCCTGGGCATGAATGCGGCACCGATTCTTTGGAGCGGCGCTGACCATTTCGGGCGGGAAGCGCGCGCGGGCGGTGGAGGGGCTTTGGGTGGGCCAGGCTGGTCAGGAGCGGGCGTGGCAGCTGTCCGCATGTCCCCACCGGACACGCCCGGAAATGAGAGGATGCACCGACTCTCGCGGCTAAAATCGTACACTACACACCATATCTCTGTAGGAGTAGGTCGATCTGTCGCACTCTCTAACACACACATGCTGTTAAACACACACACGCACACGCACGCACCTTGGTCCCGTTGCACTTTCTAACGTGAGTTATTACACCTAGACGGAGGGAGTAGTAAGTATACGAGATACGATGGCACACTGACTTAAGTCGAATACAAGTTCCCAAAATTTGTGTGCATGTTATAATAAGGATTCACTTAAAATAGTACGTGAGCGAACAGAGGGAACAATTGGACAGTGTTCCCGAGCAGTAGTGAGATGTGTGAGGTAGTAAGATACACCGCTGGCGCTTTTAATTTTTCTTATTAATTTGTTTGTTTCACCCTCTAACTGGTGGGACCCAACGTACTACGTGGAGAGAGGTAAGGTGACTAAGGCTGCATTATTTATGCACCACTGTGGATAGTCTTACCACCAAAGCCACATGACACGGTTATGATTGAAATCCTAATGACTCCCACACACACACACACACACAAAACACGGCATGCATGTCACACGAATGCAAGAATGTATGAAAGGTTATTTTCCTCTCGTTGAACATAACGGGAGGGTTGTGTAGCTGGTTAGCCTGTTCGCTCATCAAACTTGAGGTCTCAGGTTCGATAACTACACTTGAGCATAATATTTTCCAGGAGGATTCTTTGACTGGTCAAAATGTTTTCTAGGGTTTGCACGCTTCACACTCTCTCTCTAGTATATATATACACGTTGGAGCGCTTGTAGTTGCTCTCTTCACACTCTCTCGCCCTCTCCCGCTGGATCCTCATCGCTTGTAGTTGCTCTCTTCGCACTCTCTCGCCCTCTCCAGATCTAAACAAGACTTCATTGGCCTCTCTCTCCCCTCACTGCTGCTCAAAGAGCCGGCAGGATCCGTCCGCCGGGAAGGGAATGAGGCTTAACGCTGTCGCCGTCGGCGAGGGAGGGAATCCACTACCGGCGCTTCTGTTCACTTTCCACCCAGCGGCGGCGCGGGAGGGCCTCCGACCCTTCTTCTTCGCCGCCGTCCCGTCGCCCACCGAACCACGCCCCAAGAACTTTAAGGTATATTTTACTTACTCCACATGCATTGCTCTAGTTGCATGTATACCATGAATCTAGGACGTGGTTCAAAGAGGAAAGGAGTGGGGGAAAGTAGTGGGAAAAGTTGTATATAGCATGAATCTAGGACGTGGTTCAAAGAGGAAATGAAGGGGGAAAGTTGTATAGCATGAATCTAGGACGTGGTTCAAAGAGGAAAGGAATGGGGGAAAGTAGTGGGGAAAGTTGTATCGCATAAATCTAGGACGTGGTTCAAAGAGGAAAGGAAGGGGCGAAAGTACTAGTTCAAAAAGGAAAGGAAGGGACAAGGCTGTAGAGTTTGAGCAGGACTAGATTTGCTGCACTCACATAGGGAAATGTGTCTAAAGATAACAAAACTGGGACCAACACAAATGTGCTCCTTGGTTGTTTGTTCTTTGTTGCAACAGACTGTGCATGACCACAGTACATCGGTAGATGCACATGGTGCTGGTGCATCCACTGTCCCGTGCAACTCATTAGCTGTTGTTAATCTATGGCCCTGTTTGGTTAAAAACTCCCTAGTCCCTACCTGCTTGGTTCCAGGGACTAAACATGGACTAGGTTATTAAATGACATGATATAAGACCATGTTACCCCTAGTAATGAACTAATAGAAACAAGGTGCGATGCTTGGCAGGGGCAACTATTGGAAAAAGTCCCAAAAAGACTCCCTCGGGGTCTTCTTTCTTTAGTCCCAAATGCCCACTTTTAGTCCCGAAAAGTCCCTCCTATTTGGTTTAGATGTGACTGACACAGAGTTTTTTTATTCCCTACACCAAAATGTCCCTGTAAACAAACACCCTCTAATAATGCCGCTGGAAAATTGATGCAATGCCACAGTTAAAAGCAAATTACATGTTCAACGAATTTTATTGTTAATATAATCTCTATGTTAATATTAATCAATGCTACCGTTTGAGAAATGCTACCGTCTTGCTTTCTTGACCATTTAGATAAGGTAGATGCTTCTTTTTGTTGGCTTCTGTGTCATCCACCGTTATTGACCACTAATTGTTTCCTTTGCACCTCTGTGTAAACAGGGTTATCTACTTCACCTTGTTGCCATTGTGACCTTTTGTTACACTACACAAAACACTTTTGTTTTAAGAGTGTTTTGTGCAGTTCAACCAAAATGTCACACCGACAACGTTGCTTGATTGCTTGATCTTAGTGGAACTGCACAAGAGGAGATCTTACTTCCTATCCGTTAAGGCAAATTTGGTTCAGATCTTCTTCTTGTGAGTTGTTTGAATTCCGCATCATGAGAGGTCAGTACTAGCCTTCTTTCACATGATTCTGCAGTGTGCTTTCATATGTTGTGCTACTTGTATGATAATGTTGCTTGATTTTAGTGAACTGCACAAATGGAGACAAGACTTCCAATCTGTATGTGCACCGTAATATCCCATTGAGGTAAGATAAGGATATTTCACAACAGTTGGCCTGTATTTTGCCACTTTCATCAGAAAATTAAGTTTAGTACTATACTTGTGCTCCCTAATTGACATGCCAAATCTTACATTGAAGGCGAAGCTTGTCTGTTATTGAACCAAGTGATGACGGGGAAGAACAAGCGGAAGAAAAACAAAAATCAACTCCTGGTGCTGTAATGAAGCACTGGAAGTGTGATGACACAAGTAATGATATAGTTTTGCATCTTAATTTATTGCTATGGCTGGAATGAGCAATTGTTTTGCCACTGATTTGATGCCATACGTAATTATCTCTACTTGTGCAAATAGGAATCTTCTTTGAAGATACCATATATTTTAGTGAAACTGCACAAGAAGATTTTGGAAACATTAAACTAATCGAGGAGTATATAGTAAGCATGGCCACCCCCGTAGATAGCAACAGATGGTTCCCGAGAAGTGCTTCATCTATATGCTCTACACAATCAGCTTCCTGACAAAGGCTGGTACTCGCCCACTGATTTCATCCATATGATTGAGCTTTGTCATCTCTATTGGTGTTGTGCTACTGTTTAGATACTGTCATGAAAAAGTGGTATTGTCCTTGGGAAGTGCTTCATCTGTGCTGTTTTAAATATTTCCTTTCCTTTTTTCGAGCAAACATGGATGCTAGCATTTAGTAGTCCTCTTGTCTTTGCACAATAGGATCATCTTCCTCTGAAGAAGAATATGAAGTACGTGAAGTGACTAGTTCCGATTATGCCAGGATGAAGAAGCACCGTGTATCTTCTCATCAGAAGGAGCAGTTGAAGGATGGTTACATTACTCCCCACAAGACCAAACTAACTTCAGCTCAGAAGGACCGACAAATATCCTTTTTTTTTGTGATGCGCGAGTACAATTTTGTTCTAGGATTCTTTCTGGTGAGTTCCATTTTTCTAAAAGTGTGCTCTACATGGACCATGTATGTGCCTGTTGAAACTGTCAATTCATAGTACAGTTTGATTTATACTAATCACTTTTTTGTATTTGTGCAAACAGGGGTGCTCAGCTTGATTTCAACGGGAACTACACAAAATGTTCATGAATACATCGAATCATTCATTTCCACCACATGAAAGGAGGTGCCCATGAGTTGAAGGCGTTGCAACATATAAGGGCGAAATCATACAAGCTACGCGCGAATTTGGTTGATTTTGGTGGAACTGCACAAAAAGAACAACTGGTTTATTTAGCACGAGTTGCCATGTCAATGTCTGAACTGATGGCAAACCCTGCCCATTCCACAATCGTAGGCATTTGATATTTTGGAATTGGACAACCTTGTCAAATTTTGCTCATTGATTTTAGCAAGATATGCGTTTGATATTTTCGAATGGGACACCCTGTGCTGTCAGCGGCGGCGATCTATTTTTTCTTTATTCTTTAGTTGTGAAGTAAATATTGCCTCTGACATGTGAGTCGCTGAGATGCATAATCATCGATGTTTTGAATGTTCTCTATGAATTGCCAGGCCTGTTTGTTTGATTGCAATGTACAGAAACGCTAGAAAGCTGCTCAAACTCTTTGTACTCCTTATGTTCCTTTTCACTTTGCACATTGTGAAAGTGCATACTTTTTTGTATAAGATTGGTCAAAGTAGAGATACTTTGACTACAGACAAAACTTTTATGCAGACTAGAAAGGACCGGAGGGAGTACATGTGAAACTGCTGCAAACGTGGTGATCACCTTGGGAATAATGCTAGTATGTATTGTTTTGCATGTTCATCCAATGCCAGTGATACAGGAATTCGAACTAATCGAAATAAATTCATTCATACACGGTCGGATTTCATATAAACATGCCGGATTTCATTACATTTCATACATTCTTCAACTAAAAAGGGGTGTTTGTGGCCGCATGCATCTCCCAGATGCAGAGGCTGGGGGTCATCATCCTTTTTGAAAAAAAACTAAAAGGGGTGCGCTGGAGGTATAATTAATTAACCGAAGCTACCCACCTGTGTCCCGCTGAGCCGAACAGAAGCTTCAGTGACTTAACTGCAAGTGCAGTTGCATAACTGACATGTGGCCTATTGGGCACACGTGTCAGTCAGCCAACTGCACCAGCAGCTAAGTAGAATCAGCGTTCTTCTCTAGCGCAGCTCTCCGACTCCACGTCGCCGCCAAGAAGCTAACCGTCCGGCAATGGTCAACCCGCCTAGCTTGGCTTCAACCAGAGGGTAGCAGCGGTGGCCTTACTTGAACCCGAGCGGCGGCGACCTACCGTGTTCTACTCTTCCTCGTTTTCTATTTGGCGCGGCCTCGTTGGCAGCGGGGCGGGGCCTCGGCGGAGCAGGCGATGCCTCTGTCTCGTTGCCGACGGGCGGCGCCTTAGTGGAGCGGTGGAAATCCTCCCCCGCGTTGCCGGCACGGTGGGGCCTCGGCTGAGCCGGCGATGTCCTCTGCCTCGTTGTTGGCGGGGCGGGGCCTCGGTGGAACCGGTGGTGTCCTCTGCCTTGTTATTGGCGCCGCAGGGCCTCGGCGGAGCCGGCGGTGTCCTCTACCTCGTTGTTGGCGCCGCGGGGCGTCGGCGGAGTAGGGCGTCGTCGACGCCAGCAGAGGGGGGACTCGTCGGAACCGGCATTGTCCTCTGCCTCATCCTCAGTCTCGCCAAACAGCGCCTCGCCCGCTTCATCGCCCTCTTTGCTAGCCTCTTTGTAGGCGACCGCAGCCTCCACCACCCGCATGCAGTACCACCAGCGCTCGAGGCGGCCCTTGCGGGCGGAGCGGTACGAGTCGAGCAGCGCCTCCTACTCCTCCCGCTCCGCGGTGATCTGCTCCTCCGCCTGCAGGTGCTCCTGGAGGAGATGGTGGTTGTAGACGGCGTTGGCCTGCGCCTCCCGGAACTGCTCCTCACGCATCTGCCTCACCATGTCCATATATTGGGCACGGGTCTCGCACAGAGGAGGGGGTTGGCGCCGGATCGTCGACTACCATGTTCTCCATTGGGTCGTAGTCGTCCTCCGACTGCCTACCGGCCAGCTGGTCGGCAGCAATGGCTCCTATCTCCTTGTGGCCCGTTGTCCGCCCATCCCGAAGAACGCTGGAGCGCGAGGAAGCAATGGTGGGCAATAGTGGTGTGGACAGGAGAAAGGCAACGGATGCGGATGACTGCGGCTATGGCCGGCGCAGCGGTTTATATAGCAATGGTGGGCGGGCGGAGGGACGGACGTGTGACGCCGGAGTAGCCGCCTCGGCAACCGCATATCATTAATGTGTGTTGCAGATGGACGGACGGACGGCGCTTGTGTCGTTTGAAGGTGGAGCAATCGCCTGCACCGGGAAGCGGGGCGGCCGGTGCTAACTGTTTTGGGCGGAAAGCGCGCGCGGGCAAGGAGATCACTTTACTTGGATAGGATGACAATGGGGACCCACCAGGTCCATAGCCTCATGTATGCAAGTGCCTCCTTATTATATATATATATATAACTTTATTTTATTTTGCTTCCTCCTGGTTTCCTGACATCACGGTCCCACACCATTGTCTACCTATGTACTCCCTCCTTTCCGGTTTATAGGTCTTATCTCAAAATTTTAGTTTTTCCATTTTATAAGGCTCAATTTGGTTGTTTTCCATCACATGTTCAGATTCCAAGGTGCATTAAATCATTGCATGCAAGTATTAAGAGAAAATTGACCAATGCATGTACTTTATGCATGCATGCATTGCAATTAATGCATTGAGAAACATAATTTTTTGAAGATAACAAGAGCATTAAATTAGGTGCTTTGGCAAAACTAGAAAAAGTATTCCACCACTCGCCATCTACCTTTGGTGAGATTTTTGAATTGAGCATTATAAACCAGAAAGGAGGGAGTAGTCAATAAACGACAGAATTGCACAAGAAGCGGCCGACAGTTGGGACCAAGCAGCTCGAGCAGTATTTGTGTTTTTGAGGTGTGAGCACTTTAGAGTTTTTCGATGTTTACCCCAGATATTAATTTTTCTCCTTTGAACAACAACGAAAACATTGCTGCAGGTATTAACTGGGCGGGTTGTGGCCCGTCTAGCCCAGGCCAGATATCCAGCCCAGATATTAATTTTTTACAAGCTAAAATGGCTAGCCCAGCTATACTTTTTTTAGGAATACCCAGGCAAGGTCAAGTTGTTATTCTCCGCCCCGCTGGGCTGCAAATCTTTCCTAGGAGGGATGCTTTTGGCTTAACAAGAAAATAGGCTTTAAGAAATAATAAATGGGATGTAATTATTAAAACTGGGTAGTAACTATAAAACAATGCACCAAACAGTGATTACTTTATAAAATATTATTTTTGGAATATTGAAAATTTTAATTTCATTAATTGTTGCGAGCGGAATGTTTCGTTGGATTTTTACGCAATATAAATTTATATTGAAATTGTATTTAATCTGACTAAAATTTCGGGATAAAAATATTCAGATCCCATCAAAATGTGGGAAATTTTATTGAATTTTGTTTTAAACGGTTGGTTGAAATGGGCTGTACTTTTAACAAACTGTAAATGGGCTGTAGTAAATTCCATTAGAATTCAAAAATGGGCTACACATTCTTACAAATCTCAAATGGGCTATAAGTTCTCTGTCACACACTTCTGGCCTTACTAAGTTGACGCGTCCCCTAAAAAAACAGAGTTGACGGGTATGCAAGGCTTTGTCAACTTATAGTCAACACACGGTTCTAGCAGCAGTGGTCGTTGGATGTCCATCCAACGGATGCCGTGCTTCTTCTTCAATCTCGGATATTCTAGCTTCACCCGCCCAAAAAATGATTCATCCCCCTGACATTTGGGGTGCACCATTTTGGAAGCTGACCTGTGGGCCTACTAAGTTGACGTACCAAGGGCTTTGTCAACTTAGTCAATATAAACGATTCTAGCTGCAGTGACCGTACGATGTCCATCCAACGACTGTCGTTCTTCTTCAACCTCTGGTCTTCTTGCTCCAGCCGCCCAAAGCAGCGCCGGTCATGCCGCCTGCTCCTGCCTCCCATGGCCGGCTGTGCTGTCGTGGAGGCCTCACCGCCCCCTACTACTCCTACAGCTGGCCAGGCCATCCCTCCACTCACCCACTCACCCACACCCCCTGTTATTCTACGGCGACGGCAGCACAGCCGAACCAGTGAACCCTTGTACTCCTCTCTGCGTGTGCATCCACTGCCGCGTCTTCCCCGGCTCCATGTCGTCCCCTTCCTAGGCCTCGCCGTCGTCCACCGCCGTGGTGCTCTCGGCGCGGCATGGTCAACGTGGTCAAGGAACAACATCCATCGGACGTGGACTATACGTGGGGAGGCTGACAGCTGGGTCCACGGCAGCCGCAAGGAAGAGCCTCCTTATTACGCGCAAAATAGTTATTCCTCCACCTGACAGCGGGGACCCACCGTACGGGCCACCGTATTTCACGAAAAAAATGATTCGCCCCCTGACTGCTGGGACCCACGAGCTATATCTTTGCACGCAAGGAAGTGCGTCCGGGAAAAAAATGATTCGCCCCCCTGACTGCTGGGACCCACCAGCTATATCTTCACACGCAAGGAAGTGCGTCCGAAAAAAATGATTCGCCCCCCGACTGCTGGGACCCACCAGCTACACCTTCG
>NC_041385.1:404683856-404684518 GCF_002162155.2 Triticum dicoccoides | reverse complement strand
AGTGCGTCCAGGCAAAAAAAAACGATTTGCCCCCCTGACTACTGGGACCCAGTAGCTACACCTTCGCACGCAAGGAAGTGCGTCCGGGCAAAAAAAAACGATTCGCCCCCCTGACTGCTGGGACCCAACAGCTACACCTTCGCACGCAAGGAAGTGCGTCCGAGCAAAAAAAAATGATTCGCCCCCCTGACTGCTGGGACCCACCAGCTACATCTTCGCAGGCAAGGAAGTGCCTGACAGTCGGGACCCACCTGGTCGAAGCGTACGTAGCATTGTCATCCTGGTCGCGAACGTGTACGTACATACTGGTTGATGTAGAGGCGCACACGTGTCGTAGTAGAGGCGCACACGTGTCGTAGTAGAGGCACGCACGTAGCATGTACACATACGTACAGTGGCCAGGGTGCAAGAAAGAAAATACAGTCACATATGTGTACATACGGGCGGGGTCTCGAACGCCTAGTCACGCATACTGCAAAACGGAGGAAACGGACCTCCTACCATTGAAACGGGGTCCTGTTGATCGGGAGGGGTGTGGCGTACCGCAAAACGAAGGAAACGGACCTCCTACAGTCAAAACGGGGATGCTGTTGATCGGGAGGGGTGTGGCGTACCGCAAAACGGACGAAACGGACCTCCTACGGTCAAAACGGGGGTCCTGT
>NC_041385.1:404663007-404683551 GCF_002162155.2 Triticum dicoccoides | reverse complement strand
AGGGGTGTGGCGTACCGCAAAACGGGACTCCACGGGATACTGTTCATCTCCACCGTCGACCTCCTCCAGACTCCACGGGCTACCATCGACCTCCTCCAGCCTCCACGGGCTCCTGTTCATCCAGCCTCCACCGCGCGCTACTCCACCGGCTACTGTTCAACCACCCCTCCACGGGCACCCCTCCACCGTGTACTGTTCATCCAGCCTTCCACACCACGGGGTCCTGTTCAACCACCCCTCCACGGCCACCCCTCCACCTTCTACTGTTCATCCAGCCCTCCACACCACGGGTTCTTGTTCATCCAGAGGCAACTCCACCGCTCACTGTTCATCCAAACCCCCCGCAACGCTCACTGTTCATCCAGTCGATCGGCTTTAGTTAGCAGTAGTAGCGAAGGAATCGCACCATCGGGTACAGTTAATAGTCATCGATCGATCACTTGGGTTCAGTAACGCGTAGCCTGCAGTGCAATTGCTCGGGTTTAGTTAGAGCCCAACGCCTCGCTCGGCTTCAGTTAGAGCCAACGCCTTGCACACACACGCGCGTACGTACGAGAGAAACACGCATCGCTCGGCCCTCGACCTCTGACCGTAACCGGCAACTCCCCGAAATTTTCCTCGCCCTCGCTTCTACCACTGTTTTTTCCATCATGGACGGCCCAAAGAATGTCATGCAGCTGCGTCTGCGGCCCGCCCAGGACGAAAAGCCCATTTTCTGTCATGATTTTTTGTCATAGAAGTAGGATCCCACCACATCTATGATGATAGCGGGTTTTGTCATAATTATCGTCATAGAAGTGTCATATGTATGACAGAAAAAAATTTCATTCGGCCCAAAATGTCACGGATGTGTCTTTTTTTTGTAGTGTAAGGGGGGCGCCGGCCCTAGCCCCTCCTCCAAGGGAGGGGGCGGCGGCCAAGGGGGCGTTATTGCCCCCCAAGGCAAGTGGGGCGTCCTCCCCACTTAGGGTTCCCCCTAGCCGCATGGGCCCAAGGGGGGCTCGTGTGCCTGTCCGAACTAGGCCAGGGCGCCTCCCCTCAGCCTATGCTAGCCATCGGGAGTGGTGGGACCCACTAGTGGTCCCCCTGAACCCTTCGTTGTCCCCGGTACGTGATACGTCTCCAACATATCTATAATTTTTGATCGCTCCGTGCTATTATAGTATCAATCTTGGATGTTTTATATGCAATTAATTATCCTTTTTTGGGATTAACCTATTAACTTAGTGCCAAGTGTCAGTTGCTGTTTTTTTTTGCCTGTTTTTGGTTTTTCGGGAAATCAGTACCAAACTAAGTCCAAATGCCACCAAACTTTTTGACGATTTTTTTCTGTCCAAAAGAGACCCTAGAAGCTTCGAGAGGATATCAGATGTGCAACGAGGAGGCCACAAGGCAATAGGGCGCGCCATTTGACCTAATTCCAACTCTATAAATTTTATAAAATCAGGAAACCAATAGAGAGCCACCCAAAATACTTTTTCCGCCATGCTGTTCTTTGGAGATCCCATCTGGGGGCCTTTTCTGGTACTCCATCAGAGGGGGGATTGATCACAGAGGGCCTCTACATCAACCTTGTTGCACTTCCTGTGATGTGTGAGTAGTTTACCACAGACCTACGTGTCCATAGCTAGTAGCTAGATGGCTTCTTCTCGATGTTCTTGGAGATCTATTCGATGTAATCTTCTTTAGCGGTGTGTTTGTTGGGATCCGATGAATTGTGGGTTTATGATCAGATTATATATGAATATTATTTGAGTCTTCTCTAAACTCTTTTATGCATGATTGTTATAGCTTTGTATTTCTCTTCGATCTATCCGTTTGGTTTGGCCAACTAGATTGATTTATCTTGCAATGGGAGAGGCGCTTTGTAATGGGTTCAAATCTTGCGGTGCTCTATATCCCAATGATAGAAAGGGACAAGACACGTATTTGTATTATTGCCATTAAGCGTAAAATGATGGAGATTATTCATATTGATTGGATTTAATTTGTCTACATCATGTCATCTTGCTTAACGCGTTACTCCATTCTTCTGAACTTAATACTCTATATGCATGCTGGAGAGCGGTTGATGTGTGGAGTAACAGTAATAGATGCAAGCAGGAGTCGGTCTACTTGTCTCGTATGTGATGCCTATATATATGATCATTGCCTTGGATATCGTCATAACTATTCGCTTTTCTATCAATTGCCCCATAGTAATTTGTGTACCCACCACATGCTTTTTGTTCGAGAGAGAAACCTCTAGTGAAAACTATGACCCTCGGGTTTATCTTTATCCTATATAAAATCCAAAAATACCTTGCTGTAATTTATTTACAATTATTTTATTTTGTGTTTTTGTTTATCTATCTACCATTACCATACTTGATCCATGTAATTAACCGCCGAGGGGATTGACAACCCTCATGATCGCGTTGGGTACAAGTATTTGTTCCTTTGTGTATAGATGTTGTGCATGAGGCATTGCATGTTTCTCCTACTGGATTGATAACCTTGGTTCTTAACCGAGGGAAATAATTATCTCTATTGTACTGCATCATCCACTCCTCTTTGAGGAAATGCCAACGCAGCTCACAAGTAGCAGGAAGAATTTCTGGAGCTGTTATCGGGGAGACATCACCAAAACCTATCAAGTACCATCGCATAAACTTTCATCTCCTTGCATTTACTTTCATTTGTCATTTGCCTCTCGTTTTTATCTCCCCCACTTCTAAAAAGTTTTCACAAAAACACAAAAACATTTTTCATTTGCCTTTTTTTCTTGTTGGCTTATTTTCTTGCTTCACCGTTATGGCTAGTTATTCGCTTGTTACGTGTACCCCTAAAAATGAAGTTCCCAATTTTAAACAAAGGGGAGGAGAGAATTTAAAAGATGCTTGGTATAGGATTTGTGATGCTCAAAATAGATCAACTCGTAAGCAATCTACTAACGCCCTTCTTCGCAATTTTTATGTGGGTGTTACTACTTGGTATAGATTTGTGCTAGACACTATTACCGGAGGGAATTTATTGAGTAGTCACCCTACGGATGCTTTTAATGCTATGGGAAACTTAGTGGGATCACCACCTATCATTATTAGTGAAACAACATTGACTTTGGATCATGTTATGCAAAGATTACAAGCTATTGAAAATAATATGCCTACCATAGAGCCTATTGAAAATCTAGATAAAAATATTCATAATCATATTACTCAATTTGGGTCGAAGGTAGGAACCACATTCAATATGCTAAAAGAAAGGGAACCAATAATTAATGAGAGGATGGAGCAAAGTCCCGCTAGGATTGATAAGTTGGAAGAAATTATTAATAATTTGGGTTCCAATTTTTCTTCTGTTTAAAGTATTGAAAAGACTACTCCTAATAAGAATTGCATTTTATGTATGTTCCTAACAACAAGGGTGCCACATCGAGCAATGGAAGTGCGGATCTTAAAATGATTAGTGTCCACCCTAACTTCATTGATCAAATAAAGGAACCCATTTATGAGAATAAATTCCTCAACTTCCCAAGGAGTGTGATTGTTAGAAATATATATGATAAAACTCCTAGCAAGCATGGATGTGTGATTAAGGAATTGGATATGATAGATGAAAACACTTGAAACTATGCATTACCCCTAGCTAGGGGAGTAAAATAATAGTGCTCATTGGGAGACAACCCAATAGTTATCTTTACTTTTCTTGTTTCTTTTCTATTTTTATGTGTGCACACAGTTATGCCACCGTTACGGTTGTGTTTTTATGTTTCAATTTGTGTTTGTGCCAAGTAAAGCCTTTGGGATAATTTGGATGATAGTTGCCTTGATTCTGTGAGAAAACAGAAACTTTTGCACCCAGTAGCAGAATTGTTTAAATTCACTGGCACGTGATAAAATTCTGATTTTTTTTGCACATGTTTGATATACAAGATTTCCTCGTTTCCAAATTTTTCCAAAAATTAGAGTTACAGAAGTATGGTCGTTATCCAGATCATTATAGACTGTTTTGTTTTTGATAGATTCTGTTTTCCTTGCATTGTGTGCTTGTTTTAATGAATCTATGGATTGTACCGGGGGGTGTATAAGTCAAGGGGAAGTTAGAATACAATAGATATCATGCAATAATAAAATACGAATGGATTTAGAATACCTAAAGTTTATGATTTGCTTGTTATACTAACGGGTCTCACGAGTTTCTGTTGAGTTTTGTGTGCTGAAGTTTTTAAGTTTTGAGTGAGATCATGATGGATGAAGGAATAAGGAGTGGCAAGACCCTAAGCTTGGGGATGCCAAGGCATCCCAAGGTAATAAGGACATCCAAGACCCTAAGTTTGGGGATGCCCTGGATGGCATCCCCTCTTTCTTCTACCAACCATCAGTATATTCCTTGAAGCTATATTTTTATACATCACATGATATGAGTTTTGCTTGGAGCGTCGTGTATTGTATACGGCTTTGCTTTGTTTTCGTTTTACTTTGTCACAATCATCTTTGTTGGACACGCCTTTTGGAGAGGGACATTATTCTTGACTCATTAGAATACTCTTTGTGCTTCACTTATATCTTTTGTGCTAGGTAGTTGCTCTAGTACTTCACTTATATCTTTTAGAGCACGACGGTGGTTATACCTTAAAGAAATATTTGCACTCTCATGCTTCACTTATATCATTTTTAGAGTTTTATAGTAGTAATGGCAATATGCACAAGTTATGAAATTAGTCCAGATATGGTAGGTATCTGATGTCTACTATGCTACTTTATTCTTGTAGACTCATGTTGGGCCTCCAAGCGCAGAATTTTGTAGGACAGTAGGAATTTTCCCTCAAGGGGATGACCTAAGGTTTATCAATCCGTGGGAGGCGTAGGATAAGATGGTCTCTCTCAAACAAACCTGCAACCAAATACAAGAACTCTCTTGTGTCCCCAACACACCCAATACAATGGAAAATTGTATAAGTGCACTAGTTCGGTGAAGAGATGGTGATACAAGTGTAATATGGATGGTATAAATGTATTTTCATAATCTTAATAAATAAAAACAGCAAGGTAGAGAACGATAAAAGTGAACACAAACGGTATTGCAATGCTTGAAAATGAGGCCTAGGGTCCATACTTCTGCTAGTGCAATCTCTCAACAATGCTAATATAATTGGATCACATAACCATCCCTCAACGTGTAATGAAGAATCACTCCAAAGTTCCTATCTAGCAGAGAACATAAGAAGAGATTGTTTGTAGGGTACGAAACCACCTCAAAGCTATTCTTTTTGATCGATCTATCCAAGAATTCGTACTAAAATAACACCAAATAATTTCAGATTCATAATCCAACACAATGAACCTCAAAGAGTTCCCCAAGATTTCTAATGGAGAAACAAAGACAAGAACATGCATCAACCCCTATGCGTAGATTACCCCAATGTCACCTCGGGAATCCACGAGTTGAGTGCCAAAACATATATCAAGTAAATCAAAATAATACCCCATTGTCCCCATGGGTATTCATATGCAAGGCATATATCAAGTGTCCTCAAATCCATAAAAGTATTCAATCCGATAAAACGAAATCTCAAAGGGAAAACTCAATTCATCACAACAAGATAGAGAGGGAAAACACCATATGATCCAACTGTATTGACAAAGCCCGCGATACATCAAGATCATGACATCTAAAGAACACGAGAGAGAGAGAGAGAGAGAGAGAGATTAAACACATAGCTACTGGCACAAACCCTCAGCCCCGAGGGTGGACTACTCCCTCCTCATCATGGTGGCCGCCGGGATGATGAAGATGGCCACCGGTGATGATTCCCCCCTCCGCCAGGGTGCCGGTGTCAGCGTTCTAGGAACGGGGGTCCCCATACTTGCCTGCCTGTGGCCTGCTGTGCATCTTAACCAGTGGCCCAGTACGGCCCGTCTTCATCAACCAACGCTCAAGACCCTTGCAAGGGGCCAAGCCTCGCTGGGTGAACGACACAAGGCATCCTCAGGAGCGGCCTCAGCATGCAGGCTCGTGAGGAGGCGGAGAGATCAAGGCAAGAGGTACCTCTCGAGGTGCTCGTGACGCAAGCCATGACGATCAAGGCCAGGCGGGCGCCAGCCCACCTCGTTTCCTCTTTGGTGCAAAGGGGGGCAAGGTAGGCGCGGGGTACCGAGGCATCATGCAAAGATTTCCTTATCAGTGCAACAAGACCGAGACCAGCAAATGGCAGGACGGAGGTCACCATGGAGCCCAACACGGTGTCATCACCAGCACCTTTAGCAGGCAAAGATCACCTTTAGTCAGGATAGCTTGTACTAGTTGTCCCCTTACAAAATGGCCGTTGTTGGATCCCTTCGCGCTCAATATTTGGGAAGAGGACCAGGGCCTCTATAAATAGGACCTAGCCACCACAGTAGAAGGGGACTGAATCCTCCCAAGCAGAAGACCACCACCACAAGAACACCTTTCCTCGCGAGGCTGTTCTTCCCCTGTACTATTCTTCATCAGCCCAAGAGGCAATCCACCACCACACACATGAGTAGGGTATTACACCACAACGGTGGCCCGATCCTGTATACATCTTGTGTCCCTTGTGTTGTTCATTGATCTAGCTTAGGGATCACGGCGATGCGGAGAATGAGATTCGGTAGGAGGAGATCTTTGTGCGCACCCTAGTGTTCGAACCTTAAGGGTTTTGCCGGAAACCGATATCCGACATTTGGCGCGCCAGGTAGGGGTGTGCCGGAGCTCTTCCTTCCGTCGACCCGCTCTCCACCAACACTGCGCTTCACCCTCATGGCAGACATCGTGCCTCTTGCTCCGGAGGCCGGCGCCAGCACCGAGGCCAGGGGCTCCGAGCCTTGGCCCCCGCCCTGCGGCAGGTGCAGTATCCACTCAAGTTCAAGCCAGAGATGCCGCCGTGCTACGACGGCGCGGCGGACTCGCCGGATTTCTTGCTGGGATACGAGGAGGCCGTCCTCAAGGCTGGAGGCGACGACAAGGTCATGGCCAACTGGTTTCCCATGGCCCTCACTCGCGTCCCGCGCGCTTGGTTTCTCAACCTGTCGATGTCTTCTGTGGCCTCCTGGGAGGAACTGCGCGGCCTCTTCCTCACCCACTACATGGCGCGGCGCCCCCGGTCGTCGCAACTCTCCTAGGTGGCACGCATGCGCCACCCTCAGACCGCCACGCCAAGCCGTTCTTTCGCCAGATCGGCGCCGCCCTCACGCAGCAAGGAGCTCCCCTGGGTTGGACGGCACCCAAGGCCAACCTGACCTTCAACTCGGAAGATCACCCCGTCAACACCGCCGGCTCGGGCGCGCTCCCGATGCTCTGCATGCCCACCATCTGTCGGGTGGCCGTCAACAAAACCCTCATCGACGGAGGTGCCAGGCTCAACGTGCTCTCAGTGGAGACCTTCAGCCTCCTCCATGTACCACTGGAATGGCTCCGACCCAGCAAGCCCTTCTCGGGCGTCGGAGGCGGTTCCTCTAGCTCCCTGGGGCGGATCCGCCTTCCTGTGACCTTTGGCACCCATGAAAACTTCCGCACGGATCTGATCGACTTTGACATTGCCTACATCGGTCTCCCGTACAACGCCATCCTCAGATACCCTGCCTTGGCTCAGTTCATGGCAGCGACCCATCCGGCCTACAACCTCATCAAGATGCCCGGGAGCAGCGGTGTCCTCACCATGGATGGAGATGCCAAGGAGGCTCTGCTGGCGCTCAAGCTCTCCCTCAAGACCGCCACGGCGGCGCAGCCCATCGGCGCGGACGCCTCCAAGGCCTAGGGGGGCGCACCAACCAAGAAGAAGCAGTTGTTCACTCAGGACAAGGCGGAGACTAAGTGCTACATCTTGAGCTTGCGTTGGTTTTCCTCGAAGAGGAAAGGGTGATGCAGCAATAGTAGCGTAAGTATTTCCCTCAGGTTTTGAGAACCAAGGTATCAATCCAGTAGGAGGCTCCTCAAAAGTCCCACACACCTACACAAACAAACAAAGAACTCGCAACCAACGCAATAAAGGGGTTGTCAATCCCTTCATGGCCACTTGCAACAGTGAGATCTGATGGAGATAGTATGATAAGATAAATATATTTTTGGTATTTTATAATATAGATGCAAAAATTAAAGATGCAAATAAAAGTAGATTGAAAGCTTATATGATAAAAGATAGACCCGGGGGGCATAGGTTTCACTAGATGCTTCTCCCAAGATAGCATAAGTATTATGATGGGTGAACAAATTACTGTCGAGCAATTGATAGAAAAGTGAATAAATATGAGATTATCGAGGCATGATCATGTATGTAGGCATCACATCCGTGACAAGTAGACCGACTCCTTCCTGCATCTACTACTATTACTCCACACATCGACCGACTCCTACCTGCATCTAGAGTATTAACTTCATAAAGAACAGAGTAATGCATTAAAAAAGATGACATGATGTAGAGGGATAAACTCAAGCAATATGATATAAACCCCATCTTTTTATCCTCGATGGCAACAATACAATACGTGCCTTGCTGCCCCTGTTGTCACTGGGAAAGGACACCGCAATATTGAACCCAAAGCTAAGCACTTCTCCCATGGCAAGAAAGATCAATCTAGTAGGCCAAACCAAATTGATAATTCAAAGAGACTTGCAAAGATAACTCAATCATACATAAAAGAATTCAGAGGAGATTCAAATATTTCTCATAGATAAACTTGATCATAAACTCACAATTCATCGGATCTCAACAAACACACCACAAAAAGAGTTTACATCGAATAGATCTCCACAAGAGAGGGGGAGAACATTGTATTGAGATTCAAAAATAGAAAAGAAGCCATCTAGCTAATAACTATGGACCCGAAGGTCTGTGCTAAACTACTCACAACTCATCAGAGGGGCTATGGTGATGATGTAGAAGCCCTCCATGGTCGATTCCCCCTCCGGCGGAGTGCCGGTGAAGGCTCCAAGATGGGATCTCGCAGATACAGAAGGTTACGGTGGTGGAAATTTTGTTTCGTTGGCTCCCTAGATGTTTTCGGGGTACGTAGGCATATATAGGAGGAAGAAGTACGTCGGTGGCCGCTTGTGGGGCCCAGGAGATAGGGGGCGCGCCCAGAGGGGGTGGGCGCGCCCTCCTGTCTCCTGGCCGCCTCACAAGTTTCTTGACTTGCACTCCAAGTTCTCCGGATCACGTTCATTCCAAAAATCACGCTCCTGAAGGTTTCATTCCGTTTGGACTCCTTTTGATATTCCTTTTCTTCGAAATACTGAAATAGGCAAAAAAACAGCAATACGAGCTAGGCCTTCGGTTAGTAGGTTAGTCCCAAAAATGATATAAATGTGTAAAATAAAGCCCATAAATATCCAAAAGGGGTAATATAATAGCATGGAACAATGAAAAATTATAGATCCGTTGGAGACGTATCAAGCATCCCCAAGCTTAATTCCTTCTTGTCCTCGAGTAGGTAAATGATAAAAACAGAATTTTTGATGTGGAATGCTACCTAGCATAATTCTCAATGTAATTTTCTTTATTGTGGCATGAATGTTCAGATCCAAATGATTCAAGATGAAAGCTTATAAAACATAAAAATAATAATACTTCAAAGCATACTAACAAATAATCATGTCCTATCAAAATAGCATAGCCAAAGAAAGCTTATCCCTACAAAATCATATAGTTAGTCCATGCTTCATTTTCATTACACAAAATACTCCCATCATGCACAACCCCGGTTTCAGCCAAGCAATTGGTTCATACTTTTTAACGCGCTTCAGCTTTTTCAACTCTTACACAATACATGAGCGCAAGCCATGGACATAGCACTATGGTGGTATAAGGTGGTGGTTGTGAGGACAAAAACAGGGAGAAGATAGTTTCACATCAACTAGGCATATTAATGGGCTATGGAGATGCCCATCAATAGATATCAATGTGAGTGAGTAGGGATTGCCATGCAATGGATGCACTAGAGCTATAAATATATGAAAGCTCAACAAAAGAAACTAAGTGGGTGTGCATCCAACTCACTTGCTCATGAAGACCTAGGGCATTTTGAGGAAGCCCATCATTGCAATATACAAGCCAAGTTCTAGAATGAAAAATTCCCACTTAGTATATGAAAGTGACAACATAGGAGACTCTCTATCATGAAGATCATGGTGCTACTTTGAAGCACAAGTGTGGAAAAAGAGATAGTAGCATTGTCCCTTCTCTCTTTTTCTCTCTTTTTCTTATTTTTTTCTTTCTTTTTTCTTTTCTTTTTTTTCTTTTTTATTTGGCATTTCTTTTTTTTCTTTTTGGCCTTTCTCTTTTTTTCTGTTCTTTTTCTTTTTAAAGTCCGAAGTCTCATCCTGACTTTTGGGGGAATCATAGTCTTCATCATCCTTTCCTCACTGAGACATTGCTCTAATAATGAAGATCATCACACTTTTATTGATTTACAACTCAAGAATTACAACTCAAAGCTAGAACAAGATATGACTCTATATGAATGCCTCCGACGGTGTAGCGGGATATGCAATGAATCAAAAGCGACATGTATGAAAATTATGAAGGTGGCCTTGCCACAAATACGATGTCAACTACATGATCATGCAAAGAGCAATATGACAATGATGGAATGTGTCATAATAAACGGAACGGTGGAAAGTTGCATGGCAATATATCTCGGATTGGCTATGGAAATGCCATAATAGGTAGGCTGTTTTGAGGAAGGTAAATAATGGGTGCATGATACCGGCGAAAGTTGCGCGGTATAATAGAGGCTAGCAAAGTGGAAGGATTAGTGTGCGTATATCCATGGACTCACATTAGTCATAAAGAACTCATATACTTATTGCAAAAGTCTACTTGCCCTCGAAGCAAAGTACTACTATGCATGCTCCTAGGGGAAGGGTTGGTAGGAGTTAACCATCGCGCGATCCCGACCTCCACTCATAAGGAAGACAATCAAAAGAGGACCTCATGCAACAATTTTGTCACACAACTTTTACCATACGTGCATGCTACGGCACTTGCCAACTTCAACACAAGTATTTTTCAATTTCATAATTACCCACTAGCATGACCCTAACATTACTACCTTTATATCTTAAAACAATTATCAAGCATCAAATTGATCATAGCATCCAATTCACTTCCTATGATAGTTTTTATTATACCCAACTTGGATGCTCATCATTCTAGGATCAAATTTGTAACCATAGCAAATACCATGCTGTTCTAAAATACTCTCAAAATAATATAAGTGAAGCATGAGAGACTAGCAATTTCTTCAAAATTAAGCCACCGTCGTGCTCTAAAAGATATAAGTGAAGCACTAGAGCAAAAACTATCAAGCTCAAAAGATATAAGTGAAGCACATAGAGTATTCTAGCAAATTCTAAACAAGTGGGATTCTCCCAAAAGGTGTGTACAGCAAGGATGATTGTAGTAAATTAAAAAGCAAAGAATAATATAATACACGACGCTCCAAGTAAAACACATATCATGTGGCGAATAAAAATATAGCTCCAAGTAAAGTTACCAATGAACGAAGACGAAAGAGGGGATGTCTTCCCGGGGCATCCCCCAGCTTAGGATTTTGGCTATTCTTGAATATCTTGGGGTGCCTTGGGCATCCCCAAGCTTAGGCTGTTGCCACTCCTTATTCCATAGTCCATCAAAGCTTTACCCAAAACTTGAAAACTTCACAACACAAAACTCAACAGGAAATCTTATAAGCTCCATTAGTGAAAGAAAACAAAACCACCACATAAGGTACTGTAATGAACTCATTCTTTACTTATTTTGGTGTTAAACCTACTGTATTCCAACTTCTTTATGGTTTATAAACTATTTTACTAGCCATAGATGCATGAAAATAAGCAAACAACACACGAAAAACAGAACAGTCTGTAGCAATCTGTAACTAACGCAAACTTCTGGAACTTTAAAAATGCTACCAAAATAGGAAGTCCTGGAAAATTTGTATATTGACCAGCAGCAACAATAATCAACGCAAAAGCACGTTTCTGTGATTTAACAAAACTAATTTCGTGCGTGCAAAGTTTCTGTTTTTCAGCAGAATAAAATCAACTATCATCATAGGTTATCCTATAGGTTCTACTTGGCACAAACACTAATTAAAAGATAAAAACACATCTAAACAGCAGGTAGATGCAAAATTTATTACTAAACAGGAACAAAAACAAAAAACACAAATAAAATTGGGTTGCCTCCCAACTAGCGCTATCGTTTAACGCCCCTAGCTAGGCATAAAAGCGAAGATAGATCTAAGTGGTGCCATCTTTGGCACTCAATTCATAAGTAGCCCGCATTATAGATTCATAAGGTAATTTGACTTTCTTTATTGGAGAGTGCTCCATGCCTTTCCTTAATGGAAATTGGAATCTAATATTCCCTTCCTTCATATCAATAATCGCGCCAATCGTTCTAAGGAAAGGTCTACCAAGAATAATAGGGCAAGAAAGATTGGAATCTATATCAAGAACGATAAAATCTATGTGCACCAAGTTTCTATTCGCAACAATGAGAACATCATTGGTTCTCCCCATTGGCTTTTTAATGGTGGAATCCGCAAGGTGCAAACTTAAAGAGCAATCATCAAGATCATGGAAACCTAGAATATCACATAAAGTTTTCGGAATCGTGGAAACACTAGCACCCAAATCACACAAAGCAAAACACTCATGATCTTTAATTCTAATCTTTATAGTAGGTTCCCACTCATCATTAAGTTTTCTAGGTATAGAAACTTCCAAATTAAGTTTCTCATCATAAGATTGCATCAAGGCATCAAAGATATGTTTGGTAAAAGCTTTATTTTGACTATAAGCATGAGGAGAATTAACAACGGATTGCAACAAGGAAATACAACCTTCTAAAGAACAATTATCTTAAGGAAATTCCTTGAAATCCGAGATAGTGGGTTCCATACTATTAAAGTCATGACCTCTCCAATCCCACTTTTACCAAATTTAGCATCAAGATGTAAAAACTCCGAATTCTTGGGACGCCTTCTAACTAAAGTTGAGTCATCTCCAGTCCCATTATTATCAAGATTCATATTGCAAAACAAAGATCTAGTAGGAGCACAGCAATAACTTTAAGAACTTCATCATTATTTTCATTTAACTTTTCTGGTTTGGCAGCCATCTTATTTACTAAGGTGGCTTGCTTATCTGAAATTTTGGCTATAGCATTTTCAAGCCGGGTAATTTGTGAGTTCACACCATAAAATTACTTAGACATATCATCAAGCTCTTTGTTCATAAACCCCAAAAAACCTTTTTGTTCCTTAAGCTCTTTTCTGAAGAAATTATTATGCTCAAATTACAAATTCATAACGCTTCTGATATTTGATTCAATCTCTTGCAACCTTCTAAGAAGGTGGTCGGTACTCTTAGGCAAAGCCATAAGGACAAACAGGCACACAAGCAAACAGAAAAAGGCAAGCCAAAGAGAGACGAGAAGATTGGGAAAGAGGGGGCAAATAAAACGGCAAGGGTGAAGTGGGGGAGAGGAAAACGAGAGGCAAATGGCAAATAATTTTAATGCGAGGGAGATGAGTTTGTGATGGGTACTTGGTATGTCTTGACTTGAGCAAAGACCTCCCTGGCAACGGCGCCAGAAATCCTTCTTGCTACGTCTTGTGCTTGCGTTGGTTTTCCTTGAAGAGGAAAGGGTGATGCAGCAATAGTAGCGTAAGTATTTCCCTCAGTTTTTGAGAACCAAGGTATCAATCCAGTAGGAGGCTCCTCAAAAGTCCCGTGCACCTACACAAACAAACAAGGAACTCGCAACCAACGCAATAAAGGGGTTGTCAATCCCTTCATAGCTACTTCCGAAAGTGAGATCTGATAGAGATAGTATGATAAGATAAATATATTTTTGGTATTTTATAATATAGATGCAAAAAGTAAAGATGCAAATAAAAGTAGATTGAAAGCTTATATGATAAAAGATAGACCCGGGGGCCATAGGTTTCACTAGAGGCTTCTCTCAAGATAGCATAAGTATTACGGTGGGTTAACAAATTACTGTCGAGCAAATGATAGAAAAGCAAATAATTATGAGATTATCTAGGCATGATCATGTATATAGGCATCACGTCCGTGACAAGTATACCAACTCCTGCCTGCATCTACTACTATTACTCCACACATCGACCGACTCCTGCCTGCATCTAGAGTATTAAGTTCATCTAGAACAGAGTAACTCATTAAGAAAGATGACATGATGTAGAGGGATAAACTCAAGCAATATGATATAAACCCCATCTTTTTATCCTCGATGGCAACAATACAATACGTGCCTTGCTGCCCCTGCTCTCACTGGGAAAGGACACCGCAAGATTGAATCCAAAGCTAAGCACTTCTCCCATGGCAAGAAAGATCAATCTAGTAGGCCAAACCAAACTGATAATTCGAAGAGACTTGCAAATATAACTCAATCATACATAAAAGAACTCAGAGGAGATTCAAATATTTATCATAGATAAACTTGAACAGAAACCCACAATTCCCTGGATCTCAACAAACACACCGCAAAAAGAGTTTACATCGAATAGATTTCCACAAGAGAGGGGGAGAACATTGTATTGAGATCCAAAAAGAGAGAAGAATCCATCTAGCTAATAACTATGGACCCGTAGGTCTGTGGTAAACTACTCACAACTCATCGGAGGGGCTATGGTGTTGATGTAGAAGCCCTCCATGGTCGATTCCCCCTCTGGCGGAGCGGCGGCGAAGGCTCCAAGATGGGATCTCGCGGATACAGAAGGTTACGGCGGTGGAAATTGTGTTTCGTTGGATCCCTAGTTGTTTTCGGGGTACGTAGGCATATATAGGAGGAAGAAGTACATTGGTGGCCGCTTGTGGGGCCCAGGAGATAGGGGCGCGCCCAGAGGGGGTGAGCGCGCCCTCATGTCTCCTGGCCGCCTCGCAAGCTTATTGACTTGCAATCCAAGTTCTTCGGATCACGTTCGTTCCAAAAATCATGCTCCCGAAGGTTTCATTCCGTTTGGACTCCGTTTGATATTCCTTTTCTTCGAAATACTGAAATAGGCAAAAAAACAGCAATACGAGTTGGGCCTCCGGTTAGTAGGTTAGTCCCAAAAATTATATAAATGTGTAAAATAAAGCCCATAAACATCCAAAAGGGGTAATATAATAGCATGGAACAATCAAAAATTATAGATACGTTGGAGACGTATCACCAAGCATGTGCCAGTTGAGGAAGACGGGTCCTCGGGAGGCACCTTCACCATAGGTGCCAACCTCGACCCCGACCAAGAGGAGGCACTGGTGAATTTCTTGCGCTCGAACAAGGAGGTGTTCGTTTTATACCCAAGAAACTAGTGGGGGTCCCAAGGGAGGTGATTGAGCATCACCTCAATGTGTGCCCCAATGTACGCCCCGTGAAGCAGAAAGCGAGGCGGCAGTCCACCGAGAAGCAGGCCTTCATCGTCCAAGAAACCCGTAAGCTAGAGGCAGCAGGTGTCATTCGCGAGGTTTGCTACCCCAAATGGCTGGCGAAACCCATTGTCGTGCCAAAAAAGGGAGGAAAGGAGCGCATGTGCATCGACTTCACCAACCTCAACAAGGCCTGCCCTCAAGAACCGTTCCCTCTCCCCCGCATCGACCAGATTGTCGACTCCACAGCCGAGTGCAACCCGTTGTGTTTCCTGGATGCGTTTTCGGGTTATCACCAAATCAAGATGGTGGTGGAAGACGTGGAGAAGACGGCCTTCCTGACCCCATGTGGAGTGTACTGCTACACTTGCATGCCGTTCGGGTTGCACAATGCGGGCGCAACCTTCCAGCGGCTGATGCACATCGCCTTGGGCTAGCAGCTCGGGAAAAACGCCGAGGCCTACGTCGACGACATTGTGGTGAAATATCGGGAGGCAAGGACCTTGATCCAGGATTTGGAGGAGACCTTCGCGAGACACCGCCAGGTAGACCTGCGACTCAACCTGGAGAAGTGTGTGTTCAGTGTCCCTTCAGGCAAGCTGCTGGGCTTCCTCGTCTGCCATAGAGGGATCGAGGCCAACTCGGAGAAGGTCAAACCAATCAAAGATATGAGTCCACCGCAAACCCTCAGAGAAATGCAGAAGCTCGCCGGTCGCGTGACTGCGTTAGGACGCTTCATCTCCAAGCTGGGGGAGCGTGCCCTGCCATTTTTTAAGCTGATGAAGAAGAATGCCCGTTTGAGTGGACACAGGAGGCCGACCTAGCGCTTCAAGACCTCAAGAAATATCTTACCAGCCCTCCGGTGATGGTGGCACCGCGCCCTCTCGAGTCCTTGGTGCTCTACGTTGCCTCCACTCCCTACTCCGCTAGCACAGCCCTAGTGGCGGTTCGGGAGGAGTCCCAGGCTAAGGCCGCATCACGCCGAGCCGCAGCCTCAGCCATGGCGACACAAGAGCAAGAAGGCCTCGCGAGGACCACGACCTCGGCAGCCGGAGACCTGCCTCAGCAGGAAGACACCCCCAGGGCTGAAAGAGGCCGCACCAAGCAACCAGGCGCTGGGGGCTCCATCGTCTCAGGAGGAGCCCAACCTCCGGAGGACACGGGCTCCATCAGCGCACCCACCCTCGTCGAGCATCTGGTGTAGTTCATCAGCACGGTGTTGCGGGATGCAAGGGCACGATACCCCATGCCTCAGAAGCTTTTACTCGTGCTCTTGGTGGCTTCGCGTAAGCTGCGGCACTACTTTCAAGGTCACCCCATCAAGGTCATCTCGGCCTACCCATTGGAAAGGGTACTCAGGAGCCCCAACTCCGCTGGAAGGGTCACCGAATGGAATATTGAGCTGCAGGCGTTTCAGTTGGGGTTTAGCACAACCAGGGTCATCAAGGGAGCCGCGCTTGCTGATTTTGTGGCGGAATGGACAGAAGCGCCAGGGCTCAAGGTGGGCGAGGATCGGTCTCTCTCCCCAGGAAGTGAAGCACCTGATGGCTGGGTCATGTACTTCGATGGAGCATTCTCGCGGCAGGGCACGGGGGCTGGTGCAGTTCTTATATCCCCCACTCAGGACAAGCTCTATTATGCTGTACAACTCTGTTTCCAGCAGGGTGAAAAGGTCTCCAACAACATAGCAGAATATGAGGGCCTCATACCAGGCCTGAAAGCTACAGCAGCACTCGGAATGAAGCGCCTCGTCATCAAGGGCGATTCACAACTCCTCGTCAACTTCTCCAACAAGGTGTACGATCCAAGGGACGAGCACATGGAGGCGTATCTTGCGGAAGTACGCAAGATGGAGAAGCAGTTCTAGGGGCTGGAGCTGCAGCACGTGCCCCGTGGCACCAACCAAGAGGCTGATGACATCGCCAAGAGGGCGTCCAGGCGACTGCCTCAGGAGCCTGGCATTTTCGAGGAGCGGCTCTTCAAGCCGTCGGCGACACCATCACTTTCAAGCACAGCGCAGCCTCTGGAAAAACTCCCTCAGCCACCTGCCACAGGAGCCCCGGCCTGTGGCCCGACCTCAGGAACGCGCTTACTCTTGGTGATGGAGCCTCAGGAGGGATGCTGGACTACGGAATTCAAGGACTACCTGATGCAAGGGATGCTGCCAGAGAAAGAGGAGGAGCGGAATGCGTGGCCCCGCAGGTCACGGCCTACTGCATCCAAGACGGTGAGTTATACCGGAAGCGGCCGAATGACGTTTCCTTACGTTGCATCTCCAGAGAACAGGGGAAGGAGCTGCTAGCCGACATACATGGTGGAGATTGTGGGCACCACTCGTCATCACGGACCCTCGTCGGCAAGGCGTTCCACAGCGGATTCTACTGGCCTAGGGCACTCAATGACATGATCGAGCTGGTGAAGTCCTGCGAAGCTAGCCAATTCCATGCCAAGCAGATTCATCAGCCAGCCCAGGGCCTGCAGATCATCTCGCTGTCGTGGCCGTTTGCAGTCTGGGGGTTGGATATCTTGGGCCCATTTCCTCGTGCGCCTGGGGGCTACCGCTACCTCTACGTCGCCATTGACAAGTTCACCAAGTGGGCAGAGGTGGAAGCTGTCCGCACCATCCTGGCCGGCTCTGCGGTCAAGTTCACCAAGGGCCTCGTGAGCCAGTTTGGGGTCCCTAACCGCATCAAAACCGACAACGGTTCGCAGTTCACCAGCAATCTCTTCAAAAAGTATTGTGCTAACCTTGGAACGCAGATATGCTACGCTTCGGTGGCGCACCCAGGGAGCAATGGCCAGGCCGAACGCGCGAACACGGAGCTCTTGAGGGGCCTCAAGACCAGGACCTTCAAGAAGAAGCTGGAGGCCTGCAGCAGGGGCTGGTACGACGAGCTCCAGTCCGTGCTATGGTCCATGTGCACTACCTCCACCAAGCCAACTGGCGAGACCCCATTCTTCCTCGTCTACGGAGCAGAAGTGGTTCTCCCTCATGAGGTCAGGCATCGCTCTGCGCGGGTCCTAGCGTTCGATGAGACGCAGTAGGACGCCATGCGGGGGATGGACCTCGTGCTGGGGGAGGAACACCACCATGAAGCTACGCTGCGGGCAACCAGATACCAGCAGGCGTTGCGGAGGTATCACTGTCGCAACATCCGCCCCAGGACTCTCGAGGTAGGTGACCTCATACTCAGGCAGGTGCTCTCCAGGGAAGGGCTGCATAAGCTCTCGATCATGTGGGAGGGCCTGTTCAAGGTTGTCCATGTTTCCAGGCCTGTCGCCGCGCGCCTGGAGACCCAGGAAGGGGTGCCCATTCCGAACGCCTGGAACATCCAGCACCTCCGGAAGTTTTACCCCTGAAGAAAGGCCCAGTGCCTGTGAAGAGCCCGGTGCCTGTGAAGCTCGCCGCCCGAAGAAAGGTCCAGTGCTTGTGAAGAAGGCCCGGTACCTGTGAAGCTCGCCGATGACACTCTCACGTAATAATGAGTTGGGGCTGTACACGCCCCAGAGTCTCCAGAGTGCCGCCCTTGAGCCTCGGGGGCTCCCGCCCATGCCCAATGGCAGCACTTAGCTCCGCGCTGGTGAGAAGACGTCGAAGACTAGACTAGGTGTCGGATGCGGCTTTTCATTTGCTTTCTGCACTTGGCTTGTTCTCCCTTCTTTGAACCTTGGTTGAAGTTGCTTCTAGTGTTATTTGCCGGTTCTGCCCATCGTCTTCTGCCCTCGTCTTCTGTTTTCAGCTCTTTGTCTGGCTCGTTCTCTCTCTCGCAAACCTCGCAAGGGGGCTGCATGGGCGCCCTCGTGAGCCCTTCCTCTCCCAATTTTCGCGAGGCTCTCTCGTTCGAGTTCGCAGCGGGAGCACCCCTCCCAGTCCATGCCCCTCGGGCATCGCGACATGAAGCGCCGGATCACGGCCGACACCCCTCGCAACCAAGGTTCGGAAATGATTCTCCCAATGAATTTTTTGCAGCTCTTATGGCGCCCGGAGAGGCTTGAAGCAAGCACCTCGCGAGGCGGAAACTACTTCGAATGTCCCAAGCTAAGTTGTTCCTACGCGCAGACGCATAACAACGGCACCATAAGCACGGGAGCAATAAATGCAGCATGATAGCTAGGGAACCATAGTCTGTTGCATGCCCCCACAGGCCCCCATACTTCTCTCTCTCTCTCGATGTAGGAAAAGGAGGAAAACAAAATAAAAGCGGCACGCACCTTGCAGCAGCTCACGTGGAGGGATCTGTGTCCTCCTCCCGAGCTTAGTCAGACTCAGCCTCGCGCTTCACCGGAGCGCGGTGACGGTATGACCTGCTGCCACCCTCAAAGTGGGCGCGGCCGCATGGTGGGTGATCGCGGCCACCGCTGGAGGAGCTGTCGCCGGAGGAGGAGCTGCTGAAGCTCGACGAGCTGCGGTCGCCACCAGGAGTGGGTGTAATGCCCCGGATTCGATGCGCCAGGTGTCTGTCAGTTATTCGCCGTCTTTGTCATGTCATTTTCTTGCGTGTTGCATTTTATCATGTCATCATGTGCATCTCATTTTGCATATGTGTTCGTCTCATGCATCCGAGCATTTTCCCCGTTGTCCGTTTCGCAATCCGGCACTGCTATGCCCTCCGGCGTCCCCCTTTTGTCTCTCGTTGTGAGTGGGTGTTAAACGTTCTCGGAATGGACCAAGGCTTGCCAAGAGGCCTTGGTATAGCACCGGTAGACCGCCTGTCAAGTTTCGTGCCATTTGGAGTTCCTTTGATACTCCAACGGTTAACCGCGTAGCCCGAAACCCCCTTCTCTTTGCAGCCCAACACCCCTTCCAAAGTGACCCAAAACCCATCTAAGTCTCTTCCATGCTCTCGGTCGTTCGATCACGATCGTGTGGCCGAAAACCACTCCTCATTTGGACACTCCTAGCTCCCAGAAACTATAAATATGTGCCTCCCGTCCAAATTCACGGATGAAATCCTCCCGAAACCCTAGCCCCGCTCCTCTCGTCTGCCGGACATGTCCGTCCCGGACCGGACGCGTCTGGCACCGCCGCCCGGCGAATCTGGGACCGCCACGTAGCGCCCTGTCGCCCGCTCCGCCGCCGTCGCCGTGCTTCGTCGCCATCTCCGCCTCCCCTCGCCGGCGCCGCCATCTCCGGCAGCCCCGCCGACGACCTCCGCCGCC
>NC_041385.1:404618335-404662738 GCF_002162155.2 Triticum dicoccoides | reverse complement strand
CTCGCCGGCAGCCCGCGCCGACCACTGCGCCTCCGCCCGGTCGCCTCCCGCCGGCTCGCCCCGAGCCTCGCCGGATCCGCCGCCCAGCGCTGCCCCGTGCTCCGATCCGGGGGGGGCAGCGACCAGATCCAGCCGCCGGCGCCTTCCCCATCCGTTCCCGAGCCCGCCTCGGCTTCCGCGCCTCGTCGGAGGTCCGGGGCACCTCCCTGCCGCCGGTCATCATCGGCCCCCACGCCGGGATGGCCTCGTCCAGATCCAGTCCCGACCCGCCAACCAAACGCTCCGGCACGCCCGTCCCGTCTAACTTTTCCCGCGAGGTGAAATATGACCAAGTCCCCGAATATTTCAACATTATCATGCCATGTTCAACGCATCATATCTCTGCATCCGTAGCTCCGTTTTGTGCATGTAATATGTCAAATTGTTCGTCTCAACGAGTACTTCATTTCTTTCCATTGCATCATGTTCATTTGAGCTCATCTTGATGCCTGAATCTTCGTTGCAAGAGTGCTTCATAATGTTGTCTGCTGTGTGTTAACAGAACATGCTCATTTGTCATTTTTGCCATGTTTGATGTGTGCATCCTATGAGGTTGATGTCTACATGTGTTTTGATCTATTCCATGCCATATTTACAGAGGTACTTACCATGTATTTTTGTGATCAATGTGGTGACTAGCACAAGCATGTAAACTAGGCTTCATGATGTTGCTGATTTTAGTCCCTGTTCTGCTGTTATTTTTATGCCATGTAAACTTGATGCTACAGAGAGATCCATGCATATTTTGAGATACTTCAGTAAGGATGTTTTGAACATATGGTTGTTATCTATCCATTCATGCCCCCTTTTGCAATTATGGTTTAGTATAGCATGTCATTTTCGTGCTCTACTTTTGCTTCAAAATGTTTCCTGGCAGATTGTTTACATGTTATTCAATTTTGCCAAGGTTGTTGTAGTTGATCCTTGCATGCTATGAACTTGTTCTTGCCTTGGTTTGTTTCATAAACATGTCTTCTTGCTGATGCTATGCTTATCTTGTCATGCAATGACTTGTGGTGAGTGAATCGAGCTTGTTAAGTAGTGTACTTGTTATTGCTGTTTTGCTAGGCTGAATCTGTTATTTCGTGATGCTATGTAAACCTGCTGCTACTAGTCATTCTATGCATAATCTGGAGATAATAACTAAGGGTGTTTTGTTCTACATGTCATGCTCCATCCATTCGTGCCCCTGGTTGCATTTATAGCCTGTTGTAGCTTGTTGTTTCCTTGCTCCAAAGTTGCTATATAATGTTGTTGTCAGCCTGTTAACATTAAGTTCAGTTGTTGCCATGATTGTTGCTAGTGTTCCATGCACCCTATGAACTTGCTCTTGCTATGCTTAGCTTCATAAACATGTCTTCTTACTGTTGGGTGCCTTGCCATGCCATGTAATGCTCTGTGGTGAGTGGTTCAAGCTCACCAACATGCCTACTTATTGTTGTTCCTGCCATGTATGAATATGTAATATAACTTGCCATGTTTACATGGGTGCCATCATATTTTTTGATCCTTTTTGTCCTATGGTCAGTAAGGGACTTCTGTTCTATGCATTTAGTAGTATCATGCCATGCCTTTGTTTGCCATGATAAGTTCCTGTAGCATGTTGTTTGATAGCTCTAAACGTTGCAACCTGATGTTAATATCTGCAAAGTCTGAAACTGATATTATTTGCAATCTTGCCATGTGTGTTTGAGCATGTTCTAGTGATTTTTGGAGATAGCTCAGTGTTCATGTTTTGTAATGCTTTACCTGTAAATCATGCCCATGCCTTTTGTTTTCATATTGTGGTGCTGTAGCATGTTGTTTTGAGGCTTGCAATATGCCTAGTTGCTGTTTTGGACAGCTTGTCCTTTAAACTTGTCCATGTGTGCGTGTTGAACCGTTGCTCCGTTTTGAGTGTGCTCTATATGAAACTTTCTTGATTTTTCATGTAGTTTCATATTAGCATGTTGAATCCATGTTTTGAGGTGTTTGCTTGATGTTTGGGTGCATTTTGCATTAATGCCATGTTTAACTTGTTTTGCTCATATCTTCTAGGCCGTAGCTCCAAACTAAATGAACTTTATATGTAACTTGACTAGAATCTCGTGTAGATCATCTTGGTGCATTTTAACTTGCTGTTTAACAACTTGAACATAAGGTTTATTCAGATCTGGACCAATTTCGAAATATGCATATGAGGACTTACCGGAATTGTTATATGTTGTTCCCGGCCTCATTTAAACTTGCCTTGATGTGTTGCTCTTGTTTGCATCATCTCTTGCCATGGGTAGCTTCATCTAGATTTGTCATGCATCATGCTTGTTGTGCATCATGTCATGTTCATGTGTGGTGTGTTTACCATGTTGTGTGCTTCTTCTTGTTAGTTCCTATTTCGTTGCGATCGTGAGGATTCGTTCGTCTACGCTTGGTTTGGCTTCATCCGTTCGTCTTCTTCATGGACTCGTTCTTCTTCCTTGCGGGATTTCAGGCAAGATGACCGCTACCCTGTATCTCACTACTATCATTGCTATGCTAGTTGCTTCGTTCTATCGCTATGCTGCGTTACCTATCTTTTGCTCATCAAGCCTCCCATATTGCCATGAACCTCTAACCTTTGACACCCTTCCTAGCAAACCGTTGCTTGGCTATGTTACCGCCTTGCTCAGCCCCTCTTATAGCGTTGCTAGTTGCAGGTGAAGTTGAAGATTTCTCCATGGTGGACAGGGTTATGTTGGGATATCACAATATCTCTTATATTATTATTAATGCATCTATATATTTGGTAAAGGGTGAAAGGCTCGGCCATATGCCTGGTGTTTTGTTCCACTCTTGCCGCCCTAGTTTCCGTCATACCGGTGTTATGTTCCCGGATTTTGCGTTCCTTACGCGGTCGGGTGATTTATGGGGCCCCCTCGACAGTTCGCTTTGAATAAAACTCCTCCAGCAAGGCCAAACCTTGGTTTTACCATTTGCCTCACCACCACCTATATTTCCCTTGGGAGTAATTAACCCAAGGGTCATATTTATTATAGCCCCCCCCGGGCCAATGCTTGTCTAAGTGTTGGTCCGAACCAGAGCCACTTGCAGCGCCACCTCGGGGAAACTCGAGGTCTGGTTTTAGTTGTACGTAGTGTTCATCGAGATATGTGCAGCTCCTATCGGTATTGTCGGTGCATCGGGCGGTCTTGCTGGTCTTGTTTTACCATTGTCGAAATGTCTTGTAAACCGGGATTCCGGGTCTGATCGGGTCTTCTCGGGAGAAGGTATATCCTTCGTTGATCGCGAGAGCTTATCATGGGCTAAGTTGGGACACCCTTGCAGGGTATAATCTTTTGAAAGTCGTGCCTGTGGTTATAGGCAGATGGGAATTTGTTAATGTCCGGTTGTAGATAACTTGACACCAGATACGAATTAAAATGCATCAACCGTGTGTGTAGCCGTGATGGTCTCTTTTCGGCGGAGTCCGGGAAGTGAACACGGTTCCTGGGTTATGTTTGACGTAAGTAGGAGTTCAGGATCACTTCTTGATAATTGCTAGCTTCACGACCGTTCCTTTTGCTCTCTTCTCTCTCTTATTTGCGTATGTTAGCCACCATATCATGCTTAGTCGCTGCTGCAGCCTCACCACTTTACCCCTTCCTTTCCCTTTAAGCTTTGCTAGTCTTGATAGCCATGGTAATGGGATTGCTGAGTCCTCGTGGCTCACAGATTACTACAACAACAGTTGCAGGTACAGGTTATGCGATGATCATGACGCGAGAGCGATGCTTGCTTGTGTTGAGTTCTTCTTATGCTTCTTCGATCAGGGGATAGGTTCCAGGTCATCAGCCTGGGCTAGCAGGGTGGATGTTGTTTGAGTTTCTTTTTGTGTTTCATCCGTAGTCGGATGTGGCTCTTGTGTATGATGATGTTTTATTCGTGTGGCATTGTATGCCTCTTGTATGTATCCCCATCTATTATGTAATGTTGATGTAATGATATCCACCTTGCAAAAGCGTTTCAATATGCGGGTCTATCCTTGGTAGGACCTTCGAGTTCCTTTTGGATAGGGTCGCATATTGGGCGTAACAGTGGGTTCACCTTCGCCCTCACCATGGCCGTTGCCAAGGCCGAGCACCTCGTCGCCATCGTCATCTTCAGGGCAGCACCCAACACGGCGGCCGTCTTCCCCGAACACCCTCACGTAGAGGGTCGCGCCGCCGTTATACTTGAAGTGGATGGTGCATCGCCTGCCTAGGCCACGCACGCGGGCAAACGTCTGCCAGCCCCGGGCCAGAGCAACGTTTCCGGCGACGGAGACCTCCATCGCGACCCAAGAGGCCCTGCTGCAGTAGCCGTCCGCCTGCAACCAGAGCCCGCCGAGGCCAGCGGCCGACAGTTCATCGGCGAAGGAGTGAGGGAGCTGAAGCCAATTCCTGGCTGGGCTATCCGACCACACAACAAACTCTGGCAGCACCTCTGCCGAATAGAAGCACAGCCGGGGAGGCCGCGCAGCCACGGCATGCCTTCCCCCACCAACTGGGCTGCCTCGACATGGGCGGCCACCATCACGTGAAGGGCCACCACCATGACCACAAGAAGCCACGGCAGGGGTCGCGGGATGCTTGCGAGGGAGACCGCAGCCGCTCTTGGGCTAAGGAGAGCCAGGCCCTTCCTGGCGAGCCTTCCCCTTCTCCGCGGCCGAAAACTTCTTCACGGGCGCCATGGGGGCGCTGCAAGCAGTAGGAGAGAGGATGAAGAAGCGAGCAGGCGGGGCAAGAAGAGATGGGCGATGATGGGCATCGCCCCTCTTTATTTATAGCTCAAGGGAGGCCAACTGTCGACCTCCACGGTCGCTGGTAATGATGACTCTTTTACATGCCGCAGGGACTCGTCAAATCGGGTAGTTGCCGAGGCAGTGTGGGGAAGTGGAGACGCCCACGTCCAATTAGTCGCCATGTATTGCCTAAGGCCGCAGGCTATTGGGGCCCGTGGCGCTCCGCACTTGCCCTTTGGCTTCGCTGCTAAGCCAAGTCCGAGCGCGCCTTGGGCCCGGGGGCTACTGTCGGTGTTCTGGGAACTGGGGTCCCCAGAATTGCCTGCCTGCGGCCTGCTGCGCGGCTCAACCAGTGGACCAGTACGACCCGCCTTCATCAACCAATGCTCAAGACCCTCGCGAGGGGCCAAGCCTCGCGGGGCGGACGACACAAGGCCTCCTTAGGAGTGGCCTCACCAGGCAGGCTCGCGAGGAGACGGAGAGATCAAGGCAAGGGGTACCTCGCGACGCAAGCCATGACGATCAAGGCCAGGCGAGCACCAGGCAGGCGCCAGCCCGCGCAGTGTCCTCGTTTCCTCTTGGGTGCAAAGGGGGGCAAGCGCAAGCGCGGGGTACCGAGGCATCAGGCAAAGGTTTCCAAATCGATGCAACAAGACCAAGACGAGCAGAACGACAGGAGGGAGGTCACCATGGATCCCAAGACGGCGTCATCACCAGCACCTTTGGCAGGCGAAGACCACCTTTAGTCAGGACAACTTGTACTAGCTGTCCCCTTACAAAATGGCCATTGTTGGATCCCTTCCCGCTCAATATTTGGGAAGAGGACCAGGGCCTCTATAAATAGGGCCTAGCCACCACAGTAGAAGGGGACCAAATCCTCCCAAGCAGAAGACCACCACCACAAGAACACCTCTCCTCACGAGGTTGTTCTTCATCAGCCCAAGAGGCAATCCACCACCACACACAGGAGTAGGGTATTACACCACAACGGTGGCCCAAACCTGTATAAATCTTGTGTCTCTTGTGTTGTTCATCGATCTAGCTTAGGAATCGCGGCGAGGCAGAGAACGAGATTCGGTAGGAGGAGATCTTCGTGCGCACCCCAGTGTTCGAACCTTAAGGGTTTTGCCAGAACCCGATATCCGATAGCCGGAACGGGCTCTAGATTGGTTTCTCGTGGCTACAGAGGCTTACGGCTGCGGAACTTATGATCTAGGGTCTACATGAGGGTTTTGGAATATTTGACGATTTATAGGGCTAAGAGGGGGTGTGGGAGGCTCTGGCCCATTGGATGTCTGCCGGTCCATAAAAATTCCACAAAAAGTTTCGCGGTGTTTGAACTCCATTTGATATTGATTTCCCGCGATGTAAAAAACAAGCAAAAAACACCAACTGGCACTGGGCACTGGGTCAGTAGGTTAGTCCCAAAAAATGATATGAAGTTGCTATAAAATGATTGTAAAACATCCAAGAATGATAATATAACAACATGAATACTTCATAAATTATAGATACGTTGGAGACGTATCAGCATCCCCAAGCTTAATACCTACTCGTCCTCGAGTAGGTAAATGATAAAAGAAATAATTTATGAAGTGTGAATGCTAGCAAAGTGCTTAAGTTTGATCAATGATAATTTCAATCACTTACCCTAGCATGATAACAACAACTCTATCTCATAAAACTCATCATGACAAAGTAGCAACCAATTCACATGTTAAGCTTCAAACAATCAATTCTCTTGAAACTCAACAACCTATATTCTTAGTCACCAAACAATTGCAATTCAAATTATTCTACTGAGTCTAAGTAAGAGCTCCACATACTCAACCATCATATAGTCTTCTATGATTGCTAACACTCAGCGCATAAACATGAGCAAAACGTTTCAATCGGACACATAGATAGATAAGGGCTTATAATTTCTCCTCCCAACGTGTTCACCTCAAGGGTGATGTCAACAATAATAACTCATGCTACCCATATCCAACTAGATATATGTGCCTAGATCTTTCCTCACCACATGATGCTTGCCAAAAGAGAAAAATAAAAAGGAATAGAGAGAAAATCTTTGACTCTTGCATGAAAGTAAATACATAAAAGTAAAAGGTAGGCCCTTCGCAGAGGGAAATAGAGGTTGCCATGCGCCTTTTGTTTGTATGCTCAATCCCTTAGTGCAAAAGAACATCACGTTATATTGCCCCTTATGATAGTAACCTTCATTATGCAGTCTGTCACTTTTATTCTTTGCCATCACAAGTTCGTACAACACTCAATTTTCCCTTACACTATATGATCTAACACTTTTAGAAGCAATTTTTATTACCTTATTCACCTATGACAACTTACTTGAAGGATCTTACTCAATCCTTAGGTAGGTATGGTGGACTCTTGAGAATAAGATTTGGGTTTAAGGGTTTTTGGATGCACAAGTAGTATCTCTACTTGGTGCGGAATTTTTGGCTAGCAAAGAAGGGGGGCAAGCACCACATGTTCAAGGATCTATGACAATATAGCTTCTATGTGAATATGAACAAACATAAATCATTATGTTGTATTCCTTGTCCAACGTCAGCAATTTTGGCATATAATATTTTGATGGGGGCTCACAATCACAAAAGATTTCCAATATAGTGTATTTGCATGTGAAAGTTCGCTTCCTTCTACTAATCATTCATGAATTGCTTCTATGACCAATATTGCAATTGTCAAGCTTCAAAAGATTTCACTTTCTAAACCCAACGTGAAGCTACCACTAGGCATGATATGAACATACAATTTCAACTTCATGATATTCAATTCATTCAACAATTTACTCATAGGATATAAGTGAAGCACAAGAGTAAATGACAAGCTACTCCAAGAAGATATAAGTGAAGTTCAAGCGAGTAGTTAAGTAAATAGGTAGCTATATGTGGACTCTCTCTTATTTAAAAGTTTCATATCTAAGTATTTTACTAAAACATAAGGCAAAAAAATGGCATTCCAAGAATAGCACAACTAATGTGAAGAACCAAGAACTTAGGCTCAACCGATACTAACCGATAATTGTTGAAGAAGAAAGGAGGGATGCCTACCGGGGCATCCCCAAGCATATATGCTTGACACTTCTTGAAATATTGACTTGTGATGCCTTAGGCATCCCCAAGCTTGATCTTTTTTGTCTCCTTAATTCCTCTCATATCACGGTTTCCTTAAATCTCAAAAACTTCATCCACACAAAACTCAACAAGAACTAGTGAGATAAGTTAGTATAAATAAATGCAAAACCTTATCATTCTATACTATAGCTAATCACAAAAATTATTATTTGACATTTCATACTAAATGCCTCTGCATATTTAATACTCCTATCCTTAAATAGAATCATTAAACAAGCAAACATATGCAAACAATGCAACCATAACAGCAATCTTCCAAAACAGTACAATTTGTAAAGAATGCAAGATTCATCATACTTCCCTAACTCCAAAAATTCTGAAAAATTACCACACTGTAGAAAATTTATTATATCTTACTATGCAAAAAGTTTCAACATTTTATCGCATTTTTAATTTTCTCGGGAATTTTTGCAACAGAGATAAACTTTCTGTTTTGAAACAACAACGTAGACTTGCAAAATAAGCATGGCAAAGGCTATCATTGCCACTTTTATTAAAATAAAAGATGCAAAACATTATTATAAATAACAGAAAGCAAATCCTAACAAAATATTGACGCTCCAAGTAAAACACGTATCATGTGAAGAATGAAAGCATAGCTCCAAGTGAGGTTACCGATAATGGTGGAGACGAAAGAGGGATGCCTTCTGAGGCATCCCCAAGCTTAGTTGCTTGGATCTTCCTTGAATATTAAATTGGGGTGACTTGGGAATCCCCAAGATTAGGGTCTTGTCACTCCTTATTCTCCTCATATAGACATCTCACCCAAAACTTGAAAACTTCAATCACACAAAACTTAACGGAACTTCATGGGATAGGTTACTATGATAAAGAGCAAACCATTTCACTTTGGTACTATCAAAGAAAAGATTCATATTGTTTCCGCACAATGACTACTGTAGCATATCATTTCCATAATTTATATTTAGCAATATAATCCATATAAACTAGGAAACAAGCAAACTATGCATTGAAAACAGAATCTGTCAAAAACAGAATAGTCTGAAGTAATCTGTACCCCAACCATACTTCTGCTACTCCAAAAATTCTAAAAAATTAGGAAAGCATAGGGAGTTTGTATATCTATCACCTGTAAAAAATCCAGATCAAAAGCACATCCAGTGAATTTTAGAAATTCCCGGAGCGGGTGCAAAAGTTTCTGTTTTTGCACAGATTCAAGTCAACTATCATCCACACTATCCCAAAGGCTTTACTTGGCACTTTATTGAAACAAAAGAAATAAAACATGATTACTATAGTAGCATAATCATGAACACACTAAAACAGTAGGTAAAGTGTTGGGTTGTCTCCCAACAAGTGCTTTTCTTTAATGCCTTTTAACTAGGCATGAAGATTTCAATGATGCTCGCATAAAAGATAAGAATTGAAACACAAAGAGAGCATCATGAAGCACAAGTTTCTCTCTCATAATAATTTTCAGTAGCATCATGAATGGATTCATCAATATAACTATCACACAAAGCATTCGTTCCATGATACACAAGCATAGCATTTTTATTACTCTCCACATAAGCAAGTCTATTCTCATTCATAATAGTGGGAGCATCATACCAAAATCGAATACTATAAATTGTTTCCACATTAAAAGAGTAATGTTCAATAAAAGGATATTCAAAATTATGAGAATAATTATCACTACTTTTTATAACATATGCATCATCGCAATAATCATCATAAGTAGCAACTTTGTTCTCATCATAGTCAATTGAAACCTCTTCCAAAATAGTGGATGTATCACTAAATAAAGTCATGACCTCTCCAAATCCACTTTCATCAATATTGTAATAAGATTCAACACCCTCCAAAATAGTGGGATCACTACTACCTAGAGTTGACACTCTTCCAAACCCAATTTCATCATTGTAATCATCATAAATAGGAGGCATGCTATCATCATAATAAATTTTCTTATCGAAAGTAGAAGGAATCAAAGGATCATATTCATTATGCAAAGCATCCCCAAGATAGTGGGATCACTCTTGGAAGAGTGTCAACTCTAGGTAGTAGTGATCCCACTATTTTGGGATCATCATAAATAGGAGGCATGCTATCATCATAATAAATTTTCTTATCGAAAGTAGAAGGAATCAAAGGATCATATTCATTATGCAAAGCATCCCCAAGATTAGGACAAGCATTATTTTCAGCAGATAAATCTTCAAATATTTCATACTCATCAAACATAGCATCCCCAAGCTTGTGGTTTTGCATATCATCATAATCATTCTTATCAATAGCATGAATGGCACCAATAGTATAGTAAACATTATTATCATATTCTTCCAAGCAAGTGCCAAAAATATTTTCAAGATCATAAGAGACATCATTATCTTCCCAATCATAATCATCACAACAAGAAGTAGGCATCACAAAATCATACTCAATATCATCATCCTCCATTAACATATTTGATTCACTTTCATGAGGCACAATGGTGATAGGAGCAATATTACTTGTGAGAGTTACCTTTTTACCTCTACTTTTTCTTCTTCCCTTTTTCTTCTTCACCACCTCACGTGTGGGTTTAATCAATTTTTCCGAACTTCTAGTTGAAGAGATTGATTGGATAGGAAGCTCCTCCTCGTTACCTGATTCATCATAATAAACACTAGGAGGGTATTGGGAAATATTTTCCCTTCCATTAGTACTCTCTTCATACTCTATTTTTTTATGGTCTTTAGATAATTGGCAATATAAGGATTCTCAATGCAATTTACCGCACAAAACATGTAAATTTCCTCTAGATCAAAATCAAGAAATCTATTGAGACTAAATTTTGGAATACCCTCAGTTATACGTTTCATTTCTTCATACCCCAAAAGAAGACTAAGCTCTTTATGATGCTCAAGGGTAATCAAGTTATCACAATTTTTGGACGCGATTTGATCATGAAACAAATAGCATTGGAGATTTAAATGACCACACTCATTGTAAAGTTCACAAGGATGGCGTGAAAAATTAAATCTTTCAGCACATTCATCTAGCCTCTCTTGCAACTTTTTAGTTTCTAAATACTTATGCTTTTTACAAAATCTATCTTCCCTTTTTGGTGTGCTTTTGCACTCCCAATTCACTCCGCAAAAAATTACATTCTTATATGAGACACCATTATCATGACCAATGAAATCATCATTAACATCATGGATATTCAAAGAATTCATACTAGAAATATTGCAATCATGCCCATCATCCAACATTTTTATACCATAAATTTTGTTGAATTCTTTTTCTAGCGATTGAGCACAATTATCGGAATCCTTATTCTCAAGATAGACATTATAAAGATAAAGAACAACCTGAGGTAACCCAATCTCCATTTTTTTTGTAATTTTCTTTCTGTAAACCAAACTAGTGATAAAACAAGAAACTAAAAGATTCGAGTGCAAGATCTTAAGATATACCTTCAAGCACTCACCTCCCCAGCAACGGCGCCAGAAAAGAGCTTGATGTCTACTATGCAACGTTATTCCTGTAGACTCGTGTTGGGCCTCCAAGCGTAGAGTTTTGTAGGACCATAGCAATTTTCCCTCAAGTGGATGACCTAAGGTTTATCAATCCATGGAAGGCGTAGGATGAAGACGGTCTCTCTCAAACAACCCTGCAACCAAATACAAGAAATCTCTTGTGTCCCCAACACACCCAATCACTACAAAAAGACACATCCGTGACATTTTGGGACGAACGAATTTTTTTTCTGTCATACTTATGACACTTCTATGTCGATAATTGTGACAAAACCTGGTATCATAATAGATGTGGTGGCCTCCTACTGACCAAAAATCATGACAGAAAATGGGCTTTTCATCCTGGGCGAGCCAGAGATGCAGCTGCATGACATTCTTTGGGACGTCCATGACGGAAAAAAACCATGGTAGAAGCGAGGACGAGGAAAATATTGGGGTGTTCCCGGTTACGGTGGGTGGTCGGGCCGAGCGATGCACGGAGGTTTGCACGTTTCTCTCATACATGCACACACGTAGGTGCGAGGCATTGGGCTCTAACTGAACCCGAGTGAGGCGCTCGCCTACTGAACCCGAGCGATTGCACTGCAGGCTACGCGTTACTGAATCCAAGCGATCGATCGATGGTTGTTAACTGAACCCGATCGAGCGATTCCTTCGCTACTACTGCTAACTAAAGCCGATCGATGCTGCCTCTGGATGAACAATGAGCGTTATTGGGGGGTTTGGATGAACAGTTCTCGGTAGGGGTTGGATGAACAGGACCGAGTGGTGTTACCGCTGGATGAACAGGACCCCGATCGATTGAGCCGGTTGGGCGTGGATGAACAGCACCCCGGGGAGGGCTGGATGAACTGGACACCATGGAGGGAAGGTTGAACAGTAGCCGATGGAGGGCTGGTTGAACAGTAGCCGGTGCAGGGTTGGTTGAACAGTAGCCCGTGGAGGGGTGGTTGAACAGGATCCCATGGACAGGGCTGGTTGAACAGTAGCCGGTGGAGTAGCGCGCGATGGATGCTAGATGAAGAGGAGCCCATGGATGAACAGTCACAGGTAGAGGCTGGAGGAGGTCGACGGGGGATGAACAGTAGCCCGTGGAGGATGGAGGAGGTAAATGGTGGAGATGAACAGTATCTCGTGGAGTCCCGTTTTGCGGTACACCACACCCCTCCTGATGAACAGGACCCCCGTTTCGACCGTAGCGCTCCAACACAAGTCCGTTTCCTCTGTTTTGCGGTACGCCACACCCCTCCCGATCAACAGGACCCCGTTTCAACCGTAGAAGGTCCAACAGAAGTTTGTTTCCTCCATTTTGCAGTATGCCAGACCCCTCCCGATGAACAGGATCCTGTTTCGAACGTGGCCGGTCAAACACAAGGTTGTTTCCTCCATTCTGCGGTACGCCAGGCCTCATTTCCATCGTCTGTTCCGTCTAAGCCAGTTGGCTCCCACGGGTTCCGGTGCCTCCCGATGAACAAGATGCACTCTGTTGGCTCCCCATGAACACGACAACGACGCAGTTTCTCCGTTACGATCCAGCCATGTACACGAGCCCTAGACGTACGTATGCGCGAGTAGGCGTTTGAGACCCCGCTCGTATGTATGTACATGACCGTATTTACTTTCTTGCACCCTCGTCGTTGTACGTATGTGTATATGCTACGTGTGCGCCTCTACTACGACACATGCGCGCCTCTACATCGACCAGTATGTACGTACACTTTTGCGACCAGAATGACAACGCTACGTACGCCTCGACCTGGTGGGTCCCAACTGTCAGGCACTTCCTTGCATGCGAAGATGTAGCTGGTGGGTCCTAGCAGTCAGGGGGGGCGAATCATTGTTTTTTGCCTGGACGCACTTCCTTGCGTGTGAAGATGTAGCTGGTGGGTCCCAACAGTCAGGCAGGAAATGTTTTTTCGCCAAATATGGTTGCCCGTCTGGTGGGTCCCTGCTGTCAGGTGGAGGAATCATTATTTTCCGCGTAATAAGGAGGCACTTCCTTGCTGCGGCCATGGACCCAGCTGTCAGCCTCTCCACGTACAGTACTCTTCCGATGGAAGTCAGTCGTTGACCACATTGACCACGCCCGCACCAAGAGCACTAAGGCGATGGACGAGGTGAGGCCTAGGAAGGGGACGACGCGGAGCCGGGAAAACGCGGCAGTGGATGCCAACACAGAGAGGAGTATGAGGGTTCACTGGTTCGGCTGCGATGTGAGGTTACCATCGCCGCAGAATAACAGGGGGTGTGGGTGAGTAGAGGGATGGCCTGTCCAGCGGTGGGAGTAGTAGGGGGCGGTGAGGCCTCCGCGGCATCACAGCCGGCCACGGGAGGCAGGAGCACGCGGCACGACCGGCGCTGGTTTGGGCGGGTGGAGTAAGAAGACCAGAGGTTGAAGAAGCACTACGACCGTTGGATGGACTCATACGGTCACTAGAGCTAGAATCGTTCACATATTGACTAAGTTGACAAAGCCCTCCATCCCCGTCAACTTAGTAGGCCCACAAGTCAGCCTCCCACTATGGTGGGTCCCAGCTGGTAGGGGGTTTTCATTTTTTTGTGCGCAATAAGGAGGCACTTCCTTGCGTGCGAAGATATAGTTGGTGGGTCCGACCTATCAGCGAAGGGAACATTTTTTCGCGAAATACAGAGGCCCTTCTAGCGGGTCCCAGATGTCAGGTGGAGGAATCATTATTTTGCGCGTAATAAGGAGGCATTTCCTTGTGTGCGGCCATGGACCCAGCTGTCGGCCTCTCCATGTACAGTCCACTTCTGATGGATGTCATTCGTTGACCAAGTTGACCACGCCGTGTCGAGAGCACCAGGGTGATGGACGACAGCGAGGCCTACAAAGGGAACCACACGGAGCGGGGAAAGACATGGCAGTGGCTGCCCACGCGGTGGAGAGTACAAGGGTTGACTGGTACGGCTACCGTCGCCAGAAAATAACAGGAGGTGTGGGTGAGTAGAGGGATAGACAGGCCAGGGATGCTAGTATGATGGGGCCATGAGGCCCGCCTGGCAGCACAACCGACCATGGGAGGCGGGAGCAGGCGGTTCCGACGGCGCTGGTTTGGGCAGCTGGGGCGGGAAGATCAGAGACTAAAGAAGCACGATTGTCGTTAGATTGACATCTAACGGTGTGACGCTGGTAGAGTCAATTGTTGACTAAGTTTCTTTTTTGAGAAACCTTGTGTACGCATGAACTTAGTAGGCCCACAAGTCAGCCTCCAAATCTGTGGCAGATGATACATCTCCATTATATCTATAATTTTTGATTGTTCCATGCCAATATTCTTCAACTTTCATATACTTTTGTTAACTTTTTATACTATTTTTGGGACTAACATATTGATCCAGTGCCCAGTGCCAGTTCTTGTTTGTTGCATGTTTTATGTTTCACGGAAAACCCATATCAAATGGAGTCCAAACGGGATAAAAACTGAGGAGAATTATTTTGGAATATTTATGATTTTTGGGAAGTAAAATCAACGCGAGACGGTGCCCGAGGGGGCCAGGAGATAGGGGGGAGCGTCCCAGGGAGGCAGGCGCACCCTGGACTCTCCTGGGGCCCCCATAAGGCGTTCGACGCTCTTCTTTTGCTGCAAGAAATCTAATTTTATGAGAAAAATCTAGCCTTAAGATTCACCCCAATCGGAGTTACGGATCTCCGGATATAAAAGAAACGTGAAGGGGAAGCATCGGCGGAGCGCGGAAACAGAGAGAGACAGAGAGATAGATCCAATCTCGGAGGGGCTCTCGCCCCTCCCAAGCCATGGGAGCCAAGGACCATAGGGAAAACCCTTCTCCCATCTAGGGAGAAGGTCAAGGAAGAAGAAGAAGAAGAGGGGCTCTCTCCCCCTTGCTTTCGATGGTGCCGGAACGCCGCCGGGGCCATCATCATCACCGCAATCTTCACCAACACCTCCGCCATCTTCACCAACATCTCCATCACCTTCCCCCCTCTATCTACAGCGGTCCACTCTCCCGCAACCCGCTGTACCCTCTACTTGAACATGGTGCTTTATGCTTCATATTATCATCCAATGATGTGTTGCCATCCTATGATGTTTGAGTAGATTTTCGTTGTCCTATTGGTGGTTGATGAATTGCTATGATTGATTTAATTTGCTTGTGGCTATGTTGCTGTCCTTTGGTGCCCATCATATGAGCGCACGTGTGGATCACACCATAGGGTTAGTTGTATGTTGATAGGACTATGTATTGGAGGGCAAGAGTGACAGAAGCTTCAACCTAGCATAGAAATTGATGCATACGGGATTGAAGGGGGACCAATATATCTTAATGCTATGGTTGGGTTTTACCTTAATGAATGTTAGTAGTTGCGGATGCTAGCTAATAGTTCCAATCATAAGTTCATAGAATTCCAAGTCAGGGATGACATGCTAGCTGTGGCCTCTCCCACATAAAACTAGCTATCGGTCTTGTAAAGTAGTCAATTGCTTAGGGACAATTCCGCAACTCCTACCACCACTTTTCCACACTCGCTATATTTACTTTATTGCATCTTTATCTAAACCGCCCCTACTTTTTATTTACGTGCTCTTTATTATCTTGCAAACCTATCCAACAACACCTACAAAGTACCTCTAGTTTCATACTTGTTCTAGGTAAAGAGAACGTCAAAGTTGCGTAGAGTCGTATCAGTGGCCGATAGGACTTGAGAGAGTATTTGTTCTACCTTTAGCTCCTCATTGGATTCGACACTCTTACTTATCGAAAGAGGCTACAACTATCCCGTATACTTGCGGGTCATCAAGACCTTTTTCTGGCGCCGTTGCCGGGGAGTCATAGCGTGGGGTGAATATTCTCGTATGTGCTTGTTTGCTTTATCACTAAGTAATTTTCATTTGCTGTTATTAGTTGTTCTCTATATTTAGTTATGGATATGGAACACGAAATACCAAAAAAATTAGGTGTACTTGCTACTCATGGAGATGGGGAACCTCCTAAAACCCTCGATGCTCCTTATGTGAAAGAAATTATGTACTACTTTGATAATCTTGAGAAAACCCCATTCAATTTTGTTATGGGAGACACGCTGGATCAACGTGAATACTTTAGGGATTATCGCTTGACACAAAAAGGGAAACTATTATGGGATCAAATTAATATGTTGTGTTGGTATGCTCGGGATCTATGCTTGAGACATGATTATACTTGTTGCTCTAGGATGAATGCTCCACATCTTCCCTTTTCATGCAAATTCAATGATAATAAAACCTTAGCTTCTTATTCTAATGGTAGATATGATTACTATGATGTGGAACAAATAGAAGAATTTGTTGCTTTTATGGGTGCTTATGAGATTGAAACTATGTTTAAAGTGTTTGACGATTTTGATGATTTAGTTTACAGACCTGAAAATTTTGCTATACTTAGATATTGCTATGAAAATTATGAATATAATGCCAATATTGATGCATTTATTGAGGAAGTCTCCGCTGTCCAAGAAGAGACTAATATTTTGCAGGAGTCTATGGAAGAAGAAATTGATGAAACTATGAGCTCATTGGATGAAAAAGATGATGAGGAGAGCGAAGAACAAAAGGAGGATGAGCGGATTAGCTACCCATCCTACCTTCTAATGAGAGTAACTCTTCAACTCATACATTGTTTAATTCCCGTTCATGCTTACCGAAGGATGATTGCTATGATGATTGTTATGATCCCGTTGATTCTCTTGAATTACCCATTTTTGATGATGCTTGCTATGCTTGTGGCCAAGATCCCAATATGAATTATGCTTATGGAGATGAAATTGCTATAGTTCCTTATGTTAAACATGAAATTGTTGCTATTGCACCCATGCATGATAGTCCTATTATCGTTTCGAATTCTCCAAACTGTACTATATCGGAGAAGTTTGTGCTTATTAAGGATTATATTGATGGGTTGCCTTTTACAATTGCACATGGTGATTTTGATGAATGTAATATGCATGTGCTTGCTGCTCCTACTTGCAATTATTATGAGAGGGGAACTATATCTCCACCTCTCTATGTTCCCAATATGATAAAATTGCAAGAACCTGCTTATACTATGCATTGGCCGTTACTATGTGTGCATGAATTGTTCTTTTATGACATGCCGATGCATAGGAAGAGAGTTAGACTTCGTTATTGCTTGATATATGTTACTTTGTGCTCACTACTAAATTACAAATCATTGTTAATTAAAATTGGCTTTGATATACCTTGGGATCCGGGTGGATTCATTACTTGAGCACTATATGCCTAGCTTAATGGCTTTAAAGAAAGCGCTACCTGGGAGACAACCCGAAAGTTTTAGAGAGTCATTTATTTCTGTTGCGTGATTTCATATAGTCTAAAAACATAAAAATAAAGAGGGGAACCTAAAAACTTTTCGAAAAGGAAAGTGAAAGTGAGAGAGACAAGCATTGTTGAAGTGGGAGCTAGCCTTGAACTTTGTTCATGCTCACGGAAACTTTGTGAATCTTGATTACAGAAACTTTTCAACAAAAATAATTATCCCCTTGTACAATTCCATTGTGTTATAAAAATAATGTGCCAAGGTTTGCCTTTAGGATGTTTACAATGCTTGTTGGTTTGTGCGGTGCAGGACAGAAACTTTGGCTGTAGTGCGTGATTTTACATTTTTTACTGGAACATAAAACGGTTCTGATTCTTTTTTGCACTCTCTTTCTGTACAAATTGTTTATTTTTCCTAATTTTGGTAGAATTTATGGGGTATCAGAAGTATGGTGAATGTGCAGATTGCTACAGACTGTTCTGATTTTGACAGATTCTGTTTTTGATTCATAGTTTACTTGTTTTGACGAAACTATCAATTCCTATCAGTGGATTAAGCCATGGAAAAGCTATATTATAGTAGACACAATGCGAAACAAAATATGAATTGGTTTTCCACAGTACTTAGAGTAGTGATTTGCTTTATTATACTAACGGATCTTACTGAGTTTTCTGTTGAAGCTTTGTGTGGATGAAGTGTTTGATCGAGGAGGTCTCGATATGAGGAAAAGGAAGAGAGGCAAGAGCTCGAGCTTGGGGATGCCCGAGGCACCCCACGTAAATATTCAAGGAGACTCAAGCGTCTAAGCTTGGGGATGCCCCGGAAGGCATCCCCTCTTTCTTTAACAAGTATTGGTATGTTTTTGTATTTGTTTCGTTCATGCGATATGTGCAAGTCTTGGAGCGTCTTTTGCATTTAGTTTTTACTTTTCTTTTATGCACCATGCTGGTACGAGATAGTGCTTGGTTGATTTATAGAATGCTCATTGCACTTCACTTAAATCTTTTGAGTATGGCTTTATAGAATGCTTCATGTGCTTCACTTATATCATTTGAAGTTTGGATTGCATGTTTCTCTTTACATAGAAAACCGCCATTTGTAGAATGCTCTTTTGCTTCACTTATATTTGTTAGAGCGTGGGCATATCTTTTGTAGAAAGAATTAAACTCTCTTGCTTCACTTATATCTATTTAGAGAGATGACAGGAATTGGTCATTCACATGGTTAGTCATAAAATCCTACATAAATCTTGTAGATCACTGAATATGATATGTTTGATTCCTTGCAATAGTTTTGCGATATAAAGGTGGTGATATTAGAGTCGTGCTAGTTGAGTAATTGTGAAATTGAGAAATACTTGTGTTGAGGTTTGCAAGTCCCGTAGCATGCACGTATGGTGAACCTTTATGTAATGAAGTTGGAGCATGAGGTGTTCTTTGATTGCTTTCCTTATGAGTGGAGGTCAGGATCACGCGATGGTTAACTCCTACCAACCCTTCCCCTAGGAGCATGCGTAGTAGTACTTTGCTTCGAGGGCAAGTAGACTTTTGCTATAAATATATGAGTTCTTTATGACTAATGTGAGTCCATGGAAATACACACACTCACCCTTCCACTTTGCTAGCCTCTATTGTGCCGCGCAACTTTCACCGGTATCATGAACCCATTATTTACCTTCCTCAAAACAGCCATCATACCTACCTATTATGCCATTTCCATAGCCATTCCGAGATATATTGCCATGCAACTTTCCACCATTCCGTTATTATGACACGCTCCATCATTGTCATATTGCTCTTTGCATGATCATGTAGTTGACATTGTATTTGTGGCAAGGCCACCCTCATAATTTTTGTACATGTCACTCTTGATTCATTGGGTATACCGTCGGAGGCATTCATATAGAGTCATATTTTGTTCTAAGTGTTGAGTTGTAATTCTCGAGTTGTAAATCAATAAAAGTGTGATGATCATCATTATTAGAGCATTGCCACAGTGAGGAAAGGATGATGGAGACTATCATTCCCCCACAAGTCGGGATGAGACTTCGGACTTAATGAAAAATAGAAGAGGCCAAAGAAGCCCAAATAAAAAAAGAGGCCAAAGAAGCGCACCACAAAAATAAAAAAAATAAAAATAATGAGAGAAAAAGAGAGAAGGGGCAACGTTACTATCCTTTTACCACACTTGTGCTTCAGAGTAGCACCATGTTCTTTCTAGAGAGAGTCTCTTGTGTTGTCACTTTCATATACTAGTGGGAATTTTTCATTATAGAACTTGGCTTGTATATTCCAATTATGGGCTTCCTCAAAATTCCCTAGGTCTTCGTGACCAAGCAAGTTGGATGCACACCCACTTAGTTTCTTTTGTTGAGCTTTCATATATTTATATCTCTAGTGCATCTGTTGCATGGCAATCTCTACTCACTCACATTGATATCTATTGATGGGCATCTCCATAGCTTGTTGATACGCCTAGTTGATGTGAGACTATCTTCTCCCTTTTTGTCCTCACAACCACCACCATATACCACCATAGTGCTATGTCCATGGCTTGCGCTCATGTATTGCGTAAGAGTTGAAAAAGCTGAAGCACGTTAAAAAGTATGAACCAATTGCTTGGCTGAAACCGGGGTTGTGCATGATGAGAGTATGTTCTGTAATGAAGATGGAGCATAGCCAGACTATATGATTTTGTAGGGATGAGCTTTCTTTGTCTATGTTATTTCGATAAGACATAATTGCTTGGTTGGTATGCTTGAAGTATTATTGTTTTTATGTCAAATGATAGACTATTGCTTTGAATCACTCGTGTCTTAATATTCATGCCATGATTAGACATATGATCAAGATTATGCTAGGTAGCATTCCACATCAAATTTTTTATCATTTACCTACTTGAGGACGAGTAGGAATTAAGCTTGGGGATGATGATACGTCTCCATCATATCTATAATTTTTTGTTGTTCCATGCCAATATTCTTCAACTTTCATATACTTTTGGCAACTTTTTATACTATTTTTGGGACTAACATATTGATCCAGTGCCCAGTGTCAGTTCCTGTTTGTTGCATGTTTTATGTTTCGCAGAAAACCCATATCAAGAGGACTCCAAATGGGATAAAAACGGACGGAGAATTATTTTGGAATATTTATGATTTTTGGGAAGTAAAGTCAACGCGAGACGGTGCCCGAGGGGGCCAGGAGATAGGGGGCACGCCCTAGGGAGGCAGGCGCGCCCTGGACTCTCCTGCCCCCCCCCCCTGTAAGGGGGTTGACGCTCTTCTGTTGCCGCAAGAAAGCTAATTTTATGAGAAAAAACTGGGCTAAAGATTCACCTCAATTGGAGCTACGGATCTCTGGATATAAAAGAAACAGTGAAGGGGAAGGATCGGGGGAGCGCAGAAACAGAGAGAGACAGATAGATAGATCCAATCTCGGAGGGGCTCTCTCCACTCCCACGCCATGGGAGCCAAGGACCAGAGGAGAAACCGTTCTCCCATCTAGGGAGAAGGTCAAGGAAGAAGAAGAAGAAGGGGGTCTCTCTTCCCCTTGCTTCCGATGGCGCCGGAACACCGCCAGGGGCCATCAATACCGCTGCAATCTTCACCAACACCTCTGCCATCTTCACCAACATCTCCATCACCTTCCCCCCTCTATCTACAGCGGTCCACCCTCCCGCAACCCGGTGTACCCTCTACTTGAACATGGTGCTTTATGCTTCATATTATTATCCAATGATGTGTTGCCATCCTATGATGTTTGAGTAGATTTTTGTTATCCTATTGGTGGTTGATGAATTGCTATGATTGATTTAATTTGCTTGTTGTCATGTTGCTATCCTTTGGTGGCCATCAATGAGCGCGCACGTGCAGCACACCATAGGGTTAGTTGTATGTTGATAGGACTATGTATTGGTGGTCAAGAGTGACATAAGCTTCAACCTGGCATAGAAATTTATGCATACGGGATTGAAGGGGGACCAATATATCTTAATGCTATGGTTGGGTTTTACCTTAATGAACGTTAGTAGTTGCGGATGCTTGCTAATAGTTCCAATCATAAGTGCATAGAATTCCAAGTCAGGGATGGCATGCTAGCAGTGGCCTCTCCCACATAAAACTTGCTATCGGTCTAGTAAAGTAGTCAATTGCTTAGGGACAATTTCACAACTCCTACCACCACTTTTCCACACTCACTATATTTACTTTATTGCATCTTTATCTAAACAACCCCTACTTTTTATTTACGTGCTCTTTATTATCTTGCAAACCTATCCAACAACACCTACAAAGTACCTCTAGTTTCATACTTGTTCTAGGTAAAGCGAATGGCAAGCGTGCGTAGAGTCGTATCAGTGGCCGATAGGACTTGAGAGAGTATTTGTTCTACCTTTAGCTCCTCGTTGGGTTCGACACTCTTACTTATCGAAAGAGGCTACAACTATCCCGTATACTTGCGGGTCATCAGCGGACAACATAGAGCCCATTTGCTATTTTTTAATAATTTGAAGCCCATGTGCTAATTCTTAAGTAATTTATTACAGTCGATTTTCTGCCTAGGACCACGGTCAAAAAGTTCAACCTTATTTTGCATATTTAGGTGGAGTCTGAACTGTTATAATCCCGAAATGATTAACATTTTTTAAGAACTTATTGATTTGCCAAAAAAATCGTTTTGTTTTGTAAGCAAATAAGATGTGGGACAATTGAGTAGGTTTAAGGGAAAACCAGTGGTAAAAAAATCAGCACTGGGAGGGAAAACAACAACAAAAATAAGGATGTAAATATGAAAAGGGAGTTTTGTGTATTTGCAATATAATGATACGTGTATATGAACTAGTAAAACTATAGGTAGAGATAGAAAACTGATGTAGGACATGCGTTTCAAGAGGAAAATAGAAGTGGGCAATGTGTCTGATTCAGTAAAAAAACTGCGTGCGGATGTTGTAAGACAAAATATAACTAACGCTGGCGGGCCAGAAGCCAGTAGATACCTGCTGGATCTTTGCGCCCAGTTGTCGTCATGGGCTGGGCCTGTTAAAAACAAAACCAAGCCTGGGTAGTCTACAACCCAGTTGAAACTTGCTCCACCTGAAAAAACAATATACCTGCTCAATAAACGAGAGAATTCTGCAAGTACAGACTGATTACTAGGATGCAGCTGGGATATTGTTTTTTCATCGTGATAATAAGTGCATGCACTTGTTTTAAAAAATTTGGAGAACTAGGAATTCGAACGGCAGGTGCTTATGCTACCCATCAAATAAAAATCAGGTGCCTGAAAATTCGTTTCGAAACAAGTGTGTTGACACACGAACACATCACGTGTACCCTCGACGCCGGGGGTGATGCACCGTAGCTCACGTCGAAGGAGACCCGACCGACAGCGCGATACGCAAGACAATCCGGCGGGTGCTTTTGTAGACCCGAAACTCCACACGCCCGGGAAGGACCCCGTCAGGGCGCGCGACGGCTATGGGCTGCCCTAGGTCGGCCTGACCGCCCCTAGGGCCTCGAGGTTCGCCGCCCTGCAATGGAGAAGAACAAACGAAGAACGAGGAAGAAGAAGAACAAGGGAGAAGGTAAAAGTAAAGGTAAAAGATGTAGATAGATTTGTTTGATCGTGTGTTGTTCAATCGGCCGTCACCTCTCATCTATTTATGAGGTGGCTGGACTTCCCGTACAAGAAAAGGACTAAAAATTCCGTCCAAAACATCAAAAACCCTAACCTAACTCGGACAGGAATCTTTGGTAATTTCTCGGACCAACTCGGTCTCACCGATTGGTTCATTTCGGTCCCACCGAGTGAACGTTGCCAACTCTCTGTATCCTTCTGTAATTTTTCGGATCATCTCGGTCTCACCGATTATTTTGCTTCGGTCCTACCGAGTCAACATTGCCAACTCTCTGGTAAATTTTTGGACCAACTCGGTCTCACCGATCAAAACAACTCGGTCTGTCCGAAATGACTTTGCAGCTTCTGTTTCTGACCTTGTTTTGCCTCCACAGGTTGCATACGACCTCGGATTAAGACGATTTTTATATCAAAATCGACCGTTTCGACGAGACGAAGACAATCGTGTTGATCATTTTTCCATATGAGGACATCTTAATTGGGTTTCCAGCTATTCCTTAATCTGGTGCAACATGAGCATATCTGAACTTGTCATAACTTTTGCATCCGAGCTCTGTTTTAGACCATTTTCATGTCCATCTTGATCTTCTCGAAAAGATCCATCCCGTGGTGACCTCCAATCATAAGTTTGAATTAATCTTGACATAGCTTAAAGAAACTTTTACCATTGTGCCACTTTTGAGCGTCAACACATGCCCCCCTGTTTTTCGGCAAAGCTAGGGTGCCGAAAAATAACTTGTACCATATTTGTTCTAAGGACGATGTCAACACTCCATCGGCCATTTATATGTTCTTAGGGCGATAATTATATATCGGCCATGTTTATGCTAAGGGCGATAGTTATATATCGGCCGTTTGCCTATCTAGGTTTCTTGCCACACACTTGGGTGATACTTCTTTAAATATTTGCCATTGAGAGCTCGAGGTAATAATGTGCCTTGTACGGATTCCACCAAATATGAGTTTCCGGGGACCACTCTTGTAATCTTAAAAGGACCTTCCCAACTTGGAGACCACTTCCCGAACTTTCTATCTTTTGAACCAATTGGTAGAATCACCTTCCACACAAGATCACCAACTTGAAAATTCCTCAACTTGACCTACTTATTGTAAGCTCTTGCCATCCTCAACTTATCACTCTCTATGGCCTTTAAAGCAACCAAATGTTTATCGGCAGCTTCATCAATATTGTCCATATCAAGTTATAGAAGTCCACAGCCGATAAATCATTTTGTTTGGCTATTCTCAAAGCATTCAAATTCACTTCCACTGGTAAAACGGCCTCCTGACCATATACAAGCTCATATGGAGTTACCTTTGTAGCACCATGCCTTGAGATCCTATGTGCCCACAAAGCTTCGGACAATAGCTCATGCCATCTCCTTGGATTATCCTCAATCTTCTTCTTGATGAGCTTGATTAATATTTTATTACTAGACTCAGCTTGTCCATTGGCTTGGGCATAATACGGAGAGGAATTGAGCAACTTTATCTTATATGATTCAGCAAATTCTCTTACTTGATGTGACATAAAGGATGAACCTTGGTCTGTAGTTAATGTTTGAGGAATGCCGAATCTATGAATAATATGCTCAGTTATGAATTGAATTACCTCTGTATGTGTCATATTTTTGAGTGGTATTGCTTCAGACCATTTAGTGAAATAATCAGTCGCCACCAACACAAACCGATGCCCCTTTGAAGAAGACGGATGAATCTCTCCAATAAAGTCTAATCCCCAACCTCTAAAAGGCCACGGCATGATAATAGGATGTAACATAGCAGTAGGAGCCAACTGAATATCACCAAACTTTTGATAAGCTTCACATCCTTTATAATAACAGAAGCAATCATTAACCATCGCCGGCCAATAAAACCCAGCACGTCGTAATAGCCATTTCATCTTGGGAGCCGACTGATGAGTGCCACAAATACCTTCATGGACCTCTCCCATAGCAACTCTCGCTTGGTCCTCGTCCAAGCACTTTAAAAGAAAATCATCAACCATTCGGCGATAGAGACCATCATCTCTCATTGTGTATTTGAAAGCCATACGCCGAACAGTCCTATCCACCCTCTTACTAGGATCACACAAATAATCAATAATGGGTTTCCTCCAGTCTTGATTTTCTCCTGCATTAAATTTTTCATTAGTGGCCGAATCGGTGGGCTCCGGTTCGGCCTCCCCTATGTTGGCAAGACTAGACATCGGCCTTTGAGAAATATGAAACATGCCACGATCAACATGATAGCCGGATGCTTGTTGTGCCAACTCATTTGCTCTCCAATTGTCATGTCTAGATATATGAGCAATGCTAAAATAATCCAAATCTGAAATTATATCTAGACATTTATCAAGATAAACATTAAGTGATTCGTCAAAACATTGAAAGACTTTGGATATTTGTTGCACTACTAATAACGAATCACCAAAAGCCTCAATATATGTAGCACCTATGGCAAGCAACATCTCTAAGCCGAATAACAATGCTTCATATTCAGCTTGATTATTTGTGCAAAAGTATTCTAAGCGGCATGAGGCTTCAAAAATAGTGCCATGAGGAGATATATAAACAATACCAACACCTTGGCCATTGCTACACACTGAACCATCAAAATATAATCTCCATGGTACTAATGAAACAAGGTTTATATAAATATCATGATTGTCATCAATCCGATGCTCAACAATAAAATTATCAACAATTTGGCCTTTCATGGATTTCAGAGATTCATAAGCCAAATCATATTCAATTAAAGCATAAGCCCACTTGCCAATTCTACCACTAATAATTGGCCTATGCAACATGTATTTGATGACATCAGTTTGACAAGCTATAGTGCAAGTACTAGGCACTAGATAATGTGTCAATTTTGTGCAAGAATAATATAAGCATAAGCATAGTTTCTTAATAAATGTATACCTTGTCTCGGCGTCCAAGAACCGTCGGCTCAAATAAGTAATGGCATGCTCCTTCCCTTCGGTCTCTTGAGTCAAAATAGCACCAATAACACCTTCCTCCGCTGCAACGTAAAGTATAAATGGCTCCCTGTGCCTGGGTGCTTTCATAACCGGAGGAGTGCACACATATTTCTTAATTATATCAAATGCCTCTTGCTGTTTTGCCCCCCAAGTAAAATCAACATCATTCTTTAACCGAAGGATAGGAGTAAATGCATCAACCTTCCCTGATAGATTGGCTATGAACCTCCTCAAATAATTGACCTTGCCAAGGAATTTTTGCATATCTCTCTTGCATGTTGGAGCCCCTACTTTATGTATAGCTTTTATCTTTTTGGGATCAATTTCCACGCCATCTTCATGAATAATGAAACCCAGAAACTTCCCAGCCGATACACCAAAGGCACACTTCAAAGGATTCATTTTCAGCCCATATTTCTTCATTCTATCAAAAGCCAAACGCAAATCGGCTAAGTGAGATTCAAAAGCATCCGATTTGACAACAATATCATCAATATAAACCTCAAGTATAACACCAAGTAAATCATGAAAAATTAAATTCATAGCCCTTTGATACGTGGCACCGGCATTTTTTAATCCAAAGGTCATCACTGTCCACTCAAATAAACCAAGAAAACCGGGACATCGAAAAGCCGTTTTGGACATGTCCTCTTCGGCCATAAAAATCTGGTTATACCCCGCATTACCATAAAGAAAGGTAATGACCTTATGTCCAGAAGCATCATTAATAAGCATATCGGCTATTGGCATGGGATACTCATCTTTAGTTGTAGCTCTATTCAAATCTCTGAAATCAATGCACACCCTCAACTTGCCAGAGCCTTTCTTCTCTACTGGTACAATGTTAGAAATCCACTTGGCATATCTACAAGGTCTAATAAAATTAGCTTTAAGCAAACGACCGATCTCTTCCTTGATCCGGTCATACGTTTTTGGATTAAACTTTCTAGCCGATTGCTTGTATGGTCTAAAACCGACCTTTATAGGTAACCGATGCTCCACTAGCTCTCGGCTTAAACCCGGCATCTCATGATATTCCCATGCAAAGCAACAAACATATTCTTTCAATAGCTCGATCAACTTAGCCTTATGATCGGCTCTTAAATTTTTGTTTACAAATGTCGGCCTAGGAATTGAACCATCTCCTATATCTATCTCTTCTAATGGATCGGCTGATGTAAAACCTTGTCCTAACTTATCCATATCATATAACTCTTCTATGGACTCATACATATCGTTCTCATTGGACCGATATTCTACAAGACGCTTTTGTAACCACTCTGAGTTAGGATCCATTTAAATACATCATACCTTGGAGCCGATTATCGCCAACCGGCTTTAAAGAAACGGGTACGAAACCACTTTTTGTGGCGCTAAGAAAATCATATTCTGATAAGTCACGCCCCGTCAAGCAAGTAGCATTGGGATGTTGCCAATCCACCGATGCATCAGCCAAAGCAACACAAGCCGAATTATCCGCATGAATGACTTCTACTTCATTATCCACCCATTGAATCAAAAACTGGTGCATAGTAGATGGCACACATTGGTTCGCATGAACCCAATCACGACCTAATATCACATTGTAGTTACCTTGCACCTCGGTGACAAAGAATGCGGTAGCCAAAGTTTTGCTTCCCACCGTAAGCTCCACATACATCACACCTTTGGCTTCAGTTTTCTCTTTGCCTTCAAATCCATTAAGCACCAAGTTGGTCTTTATTAACTCTTCATCATGCAGCCCCAATTTTTTGAAGACCGAATATGGCATAAGATTCACCACAGCACCACCATCGACAAGCATTCTAGCAACCGGTGATCCATTAATATGACCTTTAAGGAACAATGGCTTCAAGTGCGTCACCGGTTCTTTTGGCTTCTCGAATATAGCATTTTTAGGACCAAAATCTAGCTGAGCTACTTCCCCTTCTTCATCTATAGCACGAAATTCAGCGGGTAAGTAATACACCATATTAATATCCATACCTTCATGAACTGGTGTAGACTCATAATCAAGCATTTCATCTCCTTCCGCAAGCATGTCCACTGACTCCGAAATGTCTTCAAGGGAAGAGGAAGTAGTAGGCAAAGTGGACGATGTAATAGTAGCCGCATCATCCTCCGCTGGTGCTGTAGGTGCTGCTATGATCAATGCAGAAGCTGCAATGTTTTCCTTTTGCTTTGGCCTCCACACTTGTTTTGGGGGTACCATGGGACGTCTTTCATTGAATAATTTATCCCTTAGCTTTTCTACTTCTTGTTCCTCCTTCTCATGACTCCTCATGCGCTGCAATCTCCTTTTTTGCGCCTTGGCCAGACCGGAAGGACACCACTTAGGCTGAGTATATTTTGGATCCCTCGTATTGGCCTTGCTTATGCTAGCTTCATGATCATTAGCCACGGGGCCTTGCTGGACCGCAGCCACATCTTTATTAGAATCTGCCGGATTATCAAAAATAATCGGCTCTTTCATTATTAATTCTTTAGTGCCTATCATAATAGTTTCACCACTAGCATTCTTCTTCTTTTGCTTGCTAGGCTTTGAAATTTCAGCACTTGGTGATTTGGCACGCCACACATGCCGGTTGACCCTTTTTTGATTATCTTGCATTGGCCGGTTGACACCATTGTTCAAACGGCCTCGTGTGGGATAAGAAAGCCTCTCATGAACGGGCCTACTTGGTTCTGCCCAACCTGGATGAAAAGCATAAGGGGCCATTGGGGGCTGCCCCCATCCTCCATTGAAGCCTCCCATGTAGTATGGCGCATAGGGGGGCGGTGCCATCCATGGTCTTGGTGCCCATGACCCATATGGCCTTGTGTGATGATGAGATTCTTTCCTCGGAGGTGATCTTGAGCGCTTCAAATTTGATGACTGGTTAGAGCTAGAACCGGCCGCTTGATTGGCATACTTGGACAACAACATATCAAAAGTTGGCTTGATTCTCTTGCGCTGCACTTTATCTTCATTCGTCTTCCACTTGCCAACCTTTGGACTCTTGGGCTTAACAAATTTGACATGAGTGTTCTCTTGCACTTGTGATTGCCCCCCGAGTGTAGGATTCTTGATGGTGATCTTGATTACCTCCTTGCCACCGGGTTGCTTGTCAAGCACAACTTGTCTCCCCAAGACCTTGTTGCTCTCATCATTTTTCCTGGGCTCACCAATGACAATATTATTTTTATTAGCTGATTCGGCTATGTTGGGCCGAATTAACATCTTCTTCCCCTCCAAATCCATGGTGTCCATTGGGAAAGGCTGCTTATCAACTTGCATTTCAGAAAAATTCAATCATCCGTCATTAATGGCCGATTGTATCTGTCGTTGAAAAACATTACAATCATTAATAGCATGAGAAAAAGAATTATGATACTTGCAATATGCACGCCGTTTCAGCTCTTCGAACGACGGTAAAGTATGAGATATTCTAATAATCTTGGCTTGCAACAAAGCATCAAATATTCTATCACACTTAGCAATGTTGAAAGTAAATTTCATCTCTTCATCGCGATTCTTATGAATCGGCTTTAAATCATTGCAAGTAAATGGTTTGGCCTTAGATGGCCAAACAAATTCAGCAGCATAAATATCACCCTCATCGTCCGAGTGGTCACTGTCATACTCAACCATATTCATTTTAGGACGATTAGTTTTATATCTATGCACCTCTTTAAGATCTTTGCTTCGGCTTTCTTGAGCCAAAGATCTTTGCAAGACTTGGTTGATATTTAAAAACTCATGTCCTTCTAGCCTTTCTCTAATGTGAGTTCTCAAACCACTAAGCACAAGATCAGCCAAATCTCTCTCAGTTATCACCAAACTATAGCACCGGTTTTTTGTATCTCTAAATCTCTTGACGTAATCGGAGACCGATTCATCATGCTTTTGTCTAACCGATGTAAGATGTGACAACTTAAGCTCATTATCACCACTATAAAAATGATCATGAAACTTTTGTTCCAAGTGAAACCATGTAGTAATAGAACCATGTGGTAACGCAGAAAACCACGAGAAAGCAGTACCGGTTAAAGATAAAGGAAAATATCGTACTCTCCACTCATCTCGTGAACTTGCCTCACCTAATTGTGCCAAGTACTGACTAACATGCTCCCAGGTGGTTTTTGTACCCTCTCCATTAAACTTAACAAAATCTGGAATTTTATATCCCGGAGGGCATTGAATTGCATCAAAGTATTCTGGATATGGCTTTTGGTAAATACGGTTCCTTGGTAACTCAACTCCAAAATTCTCTCGGAGCATCTTAGCCATCTCCCCTCTAAGATTAGCTAGACCATCATCCATGGTGGACGATGCTTGTGGCGGTAGCATAGGAGGAGTAGGGTTAGTAGTTGCAGGTGTGAATTGTGTCATGCATGCCGAATTGTAATTCGGCAGTGATCTTACAATGTTTGCTCTTGTAGGTAGGGTTTGGTTCGGCATCACCACCGAACTTGGCATACTCATGATAGGATTAATGGGTGCAGCAACAATTAGATTTGTGGGGCTAGGATAAAAATTCATCGGCACGGGGGGCGCCGATGAAATAGGTAAAGTTGGACTAGGGATTTCTGCGGTAGTAGGCACACCAACATTACCACTTGATGATTGAGGCACACTATTTTTAGCATTACTATTTTCCAAGAAAAATTGGTATAAAAGATTATTGCTATCAGTAATGCGACTATCAATTTCAGCCCATACCTCAGGAGAGAAGGTATTACTAGTTTAACCTGTTCATCATGAAGAGGAGGAAACTTGATTTCTCCAACCGGAGTGATATTGCCTTGACGATCCTTTTTGAACTTAGCAAGGAACTCCTGCATCTCCTTATCTTCACGCGCCTTCTTGTACTCCTCATAAGCTTGGCGATGTTCCTCCGATAACTCCTCAAAATTGGGCTTGATTATGTTATCGGCGTCGATTTCCGAGGGCTTTGGAATCTTGTCGTTGCCAGACATGATGGATGATGATGATGATTTATCTTTTCCCTAGCAGAGTCGCCAAAAAGTGTGTTGACACATGAACACTTCACGTGTACCCTCGACGCCGGGGGTGATGCACCACAGCTCACGTCGAAGGAGACCCGACCGACAGCGCGATACGCAAGACAATCCAGCGGGTGCTTTTGTAGACCCGAAACTCCACACGCCCGGGAAGGACCCCGTCAGGGTGCGCGACGGCTATGGGCTTCCCTAGGTTGGCCTGGCCGCCCCTAGGGCCTCGAGGTTCGCCGCCCTGCAATGGAGAAGAACGAACGAAGAACGAGGAAGAAGAAGAACAAGGGAGAAGGTAAAAGTAAAGGTAAAAGATGTAGATAGATTTGTTCGATCGTGTGTTGTTCAATTGGCCGTCACCTCTCATCTATTTATGAGGCGGCTGGACTTCCCGTACAAGAAAAGGACTAAAAATTCCGTCCAAAACATCAAAAACTCTAACCTAACTCGGACAGGAATCTTTGGTAATTTCTCGGACCAACTCGGTCTCACCGATTGGTTCATTTCGGTCCCACCGAGTGAACGTTGCCAACTCTCTGTATCCTTCTGTAATTTTTCGGATCAACTTGGTCTCACCGATTATTTTGCTTCGGTCCTACCGAGTCAACATTGCCAACTCTCTGGTAAATTTTTGGACCAACTCGGTCTCACCGATCAAAACAACTCGGTCTGTCCGAAATGACTTTGCAGCTTCTGTTTCTGACCTTGTTTTGCTTCCACAGGTTGCATACGACCTCGGATTAAGACGATGTTTATATCAAAATCGACCGTTTCGACGAGACGAAGACAACTCGTGTTGATCATTTTTCCATGTGGGGACATCTTAATTGGTTTTCCAGCTATTCTTTAATCTGTTGCAACATGAGCATATCTGAACTTGTCATAACTTTCGCATCCGAGCTCCGTTTTAGACCATTTTCATATCCATTTTGATCTTCTCGAAAAGATCCATCCCGTGGTGACCTCCAATCATAAGTTTGAATTAATCTTGACATAGCTTAAAGAAACTTTTACCATTGTGCCACTTTTGAGCGTCAACAAAATGATTCAGCTTTATATCCATGTCGACCCTCGGCATGATGGTTGAAAGCAAATGCCAAGTTCATACCAAAAGATCGTTAACAACAATACCAACTTGTGGAAGACAAAGTAGTACAAGTATCTACCAAACTAACTTGTAGTCTTTTTACTCCTGGCCCTAGTGTTCGTCTGCTAGAAAATCTTGTAAAGGACCAGCTGCTGCTCCTTCTCTTGCTCCAGGCCCCCGAGGTGGTACTAGTGCATCACCCAGTTGGTCCTATGCTAGTCGAAGTTCTTGTTGGTGTGCAGCACCACAACCTTTTTGCTGCCCATCTGCCGGCCGTTGACCATCTCCGGCAAGGTATTGCCGGTCTTGTGCCACATGACGTGCATGCCGCACTCCGACTGTATCTTGCGACGCGTCCACGTGCCCCTTTTGAAGGCCCTGGAATTGTGCTGGAAGAAATGCTTGCTTAGGCCACTCAGTGTGATACCTGTAGTATTGTCGAATACATGTTTTGGTGTACGTAGTTGGCATTTTCATAACATCTTTGCCATGTTGCAGTCACTTGTTTCACTTTTTATTAACTGTCAACTTGTAATTGCTTCACTAAGTCTACGTCTAAAAAGAAAAATAGAGCTATAAACAAAGGAATATGTTTGTGCAAGTAGACGGCCGATCGGTGTCTTACCTGGAAGTTTCTCAGGATGGGTGTAGCATATGTCGTGCTCACTGTCGATGGTTGGTATGAACAAATCGATGAGAGGGTGAGATCTCACGCTATCAGCACTCACTTTGGCCTCAAGGTGCTCGATCAGCTCCTGATCCGTGGGATCGAACTTGACGCTAGTCGACAGCACCAGCCAATCCTTCTTTGACTTGCATCGGTTAATTCCAGTTATATGGTACTCAATGTATGATCAATCGACTGTTTTAAGTGAATGATGAAAGATTTCGACAGATAAGTGGTACTCCAAATCTGAAGTCCAGTATACCCGAACACGCCGCCGGGATTTTTCTGTCACCTCATGCTCAGCGTGTGGTCACGTCAATTCAATGTGTGGACATGATGAATAATTTGACCGACGTATACTAGTACTGCTACTGTACTACTTACTAGTCATATTTAGTCTCACATTTAACCATAGGTTTAACTAACAAGTATATATATATATATCTCTCTGTGTGTGTGTGTGGCTTCTGCACAACATCTCCATCATCATTATCAGTGCATCCTACGCAGGTGAGTTAGGATGCACTTGATCCCAAAAAGGTATCTATCCTTCAAACCAGATGAGTGCTTCAAACTAACAACAGTACATAATATCCAACAAAAGAGGGTTGTGCTACAACAGTAGAATACATGGCTCAGTCTAGATATCGGTACGAATCAAGTTGTGCATATTTGCTGCTGGCATGAACCACATCACCGCATGTCGGGTTTGCAAAAGCCATCCATCGCATGGAAGCTTGATGCCTTTCACACAATGAAGATTATCTGGCAACAAGCTGTGTCGATGAATCTCTGGATATGGTGATTCATGAAACCCATGGTATGATGTGTAAAGACAATCCCCCTGGCGAATGGAAGTTGCATAGCATGGTAATCATCGCCGGTGATATGATCGATGATTGGTCATATGATCAGATAATTGAGCCCGAGGAACATGGAGTGGTTGCCGAGGCTGTAAACCTGCCTCCAGTTCAATACGCCTGGCCCAACGGAGCTGGGATCTTTCTCGAACACGAAGCAGCCATAGCCATCAATGTCACAAATGCTTCAGGCATTGTACTTCATGTGGTTTAATGTAATGGTTTGGTCAATTTGGTACGTGCGAATGAGCATCAAATGACCGCCGTCAGCTGAACGAGCTACAAACCACCACCCATCGGCTGGTATGATTCTAGGTCCTGGAATCATGAAGGCCAGCGCATTTGCGTCTGCTGCAACAATTCAAATTGGACACCAAAAGGACAAAAATAAACAATCATGTTCAGAGTATGTGTGGAATTAAGATTATTATAACAATGACACATATCATAGACAGAGAATTGCAATGTCGTGGTCATAATCATACCCCAAGTTAAAAAAACAAGCCAATGGCTTTCATATTCTAGCAATATGTAATGGTTCAAACATCATGTAACAATGAGAGGAAACCAGCTATGATAGAGCCTACTCATATTCTACCATAGAACTTACTACTACTGTTCTCATATCAACTCTAAGCAATAACATGCGTTGTTATAAAAATCTTGGAAATGAGATTAACATATAACAATCATGAGGTTATGCTCACAATATCTATTCTAACAATCATTAGATGCCAATTGTTCTCATATCAACTCTAACAATAACATGTGTGGTCATAAAAATCTAGGAAATGAGAGAAACATATAGCAATGATGTGGTTATAGACATACTATCTATTCTAAATTTGTAACAATGAACAGGCAGTCGTATTCATATGGTAAAGATGATATGAGATAGAACAATTACACAACAATAGGTTCCACCAGTATAGGCAGCCAATCTGTGCGTCGACCGCGTAAATGATGCCATCGTTCACTATAGCATCAGACAGAAATATTCCCTCAACAGGATTGACGATGAGCCATAACCATGTATGGCGACCGGATTCCAGATAAACTAATCCCATGTGGAACAAGGCAATGAGCTTGTAATCCATGTAGTCTTCTGATGGTGTGGGCACTCCACAGATTACAACTTTCAGCAAATAGAGGTCGAGCCAAAAGCTTGACGCGTCTCGTGCGTTGTAGGTAGGAGTGTACGGCGGGCCGCGAGGCTCGATGGTGACGGTATCCAACGATGGAAGGGTGATCTCTCGCTGGGTGCAGATATCCACGAGACGCCACAGACTACCGGATTGGTGGATGAGGACGATCTAGTTGGCCTTCATGCCCGCCCAGTAGTGGCCGTGCTTGAAGGACTGGTGGACGGGTAGTGGTAGCATGTCGAGGGGCACCACGACAACCTCCATAGGATCGTCAAGTCGGTGTATGGGCCACCTGCGAGGATCGGGCATCAGCAAGTAGGGTGTCTTGAAGAGTGCCGGCTGGTTGCAGACGAGTAGACGGTACAAAGACATCGAGCATGCAGCCAGACGGACGATGCTGAGTAGGTCCATACGGTTACAGATCTGCTCCAAGAGAACATCGGAGAGGGAATTCCAATCGCGGCTCTGTGTGTCAGTCGGTTCTGCCATTGGGGTTTTCGGTGCTTGCGAGCCAGCGAGGAAGTGGATTCGGATGGACGAGCAAAGAAGCTTCTCCTCATGTGGCCAAGCAGTGAGTGGGGGGATATGGTACACGCGAGCTACCAAGGAAGATGGCGCGGGCGGGCGAGTAGTGAGCGGGGGGAAATGGTGTGCGGCCGATGATGGGGATGAGAGGAGGAATAAGAAGAGAGGAGGAAGAAGAGTGAAAGACGGGGAAGAAAGTGCATTAAATCTCAATTCTACTAGTACTAGTACCAGGATATACCATCCTTTGGACTGTAAATAGTTACACTGATGACATGTGGGTCTACCTCATGAGGGCCCATATGTCAGTTAATGGAGGATAGAGGTGCGTAGGCGTATTGGTGGAAGCGTGCTCTATCGGAAAACATGATGGCGGTACTGGGTAAGGCTGATTTAGTAACACCAACACGCTGGTTCAGCTTATTCATTAAGTGTCCCATCTGCTACAGCGTGTATTGTCACTTCACTGCAAAGACTTGTTGAATAGTTCTCTCTGACCGAGATGGGGAATAGTGGATTGCGAAGACTTCCTATCTACAGTATCCCTATGCCACTACGCTCACTTCACTCATTTTGCTCCGTACGTAGTCACTTGTTGAAATCTCTAGAAAGTCAAATACTCCGTATTTGGAAACAGAGGGAGGCTTTTACTCTATATTTCGGAACAGAGGGAGTATCACCATATGGAGGGAACAGAGGAAGCTTGAAATATGAACATGTCAATGGGACGGAGTAAGCCTCATGCATGCATGCATGCAACATGCAACACTCACACATACACATGGACGCACGCAACACTCACGCACCCATGCGGCATGCAGCACACGACGCAACACACATGCTCACGCTCAAGTGCTCAACCTACTCCCCAGGTCCGTGAAAGACTATACATTTAGAGATTTACAGATTGACCAGGGCATACTTAACGCCCAAAAGTAGCAGACTTATGTGTGCATGCGACCATTGAGAGAAGAAGATTAAATGAAGGTTGTTGTATGTTGTAATTAAGGATAGACATGTAGCCTATACCTAGAGCACAAGTTGGTGCATTAGTCAATCAATATTGATTTAAATTAACTGCTAAATGCACTGGAAGTGTAGATGTACTACACTCTTTGTTTTTTAACCGATGCACACTCTTTGTTGGAAGACCGATGGAGTACATGTGCATGCACTCACATACACAACCAGGGTGGTTCGCGCGCAAGGGTTGGACTCCTGTCGCGCCTACGTAAAGTTTTGTTTAACTGATTTCTTTGCGATGCCAACTGACAGGTGGGACCCAGAAACCAGGTGACAATTTAACCTGTCAACAAAGTGCCACGTCGACTATGTGGCCGGTCAGTAGGGTGCAATACGGTGCTCTACATGAGCTAGTGATCGTATAATCACCGCAAACTATATATAGTGACCGTAGAGAGCGTATTGTTACATACATTGACTGCCAGTGTATTTTCTTGTTTCAATCTAAGCCATATTAACCGGAAAGGACGCAGTATGGACTAGTACTAGTACTGCTTTGATGTGTCCCATCAACTCGCCGAACGAGGGGAAGCTTAGTTACTACGCCTCTCCCTCGCCCACGCGCGCGGTGGCTCGCAGGATGAGGAGAGGCTTTGACTACAATGCCCTCTCCCTCTCCCTCGCCCTTGCGGTGGACATGCAGCAGTTCAATCGGTGTCAGATTGCCAGAAGCATATTGTACTGTAATATCATCATTGTTGGACCTTACGAAGAGGCGAAGAGCCAAGTGCAAGGTTCACACAAGTACGAACTGTTGAACCTCCCAAAGAGGCAAAGAGCCAAGTGCAAGGTTTTATAGGATTTGTCGTCCTAGTAGGAGTATACTACAACTATAGCGAATGATGCTACTGTATGATGCCGCCACGTCACCTATATCCAAAGCTATGCCACCTTTTTTTTCTCAAAGAGCATGTTGGATCCCGTGCAACAACCACACAAGTTGCACGTACACATAACATGTTTACTAGTAATAAATTCTAAAGGACAAATTCCAGTATGCCACACAAGTTCATCTCCAATTCATGTGATAAATTTGTGCACGACTAGTCTACATATATTCACGCACTACCGTTCACAATTTACCATACTCCACTTACACATTATAGATGGGTTACATGTCCTCCTCCAGGTTCCAGTCCCAGGTGTTCTTCATGGATGGCATGATCCATAGCGGTGGGCAACGGGAATCATTGTTGCAGCTTTCTAGTCCGTCTCCACATGATGGAGACTCATCCAAGCTGAAGCGGCACAAATCAAGGATAGCGTGTCCCAGCATGTCGTTCATCCGGCGGTGCACACTGAAGACACAACCATGCTTCATGAACGGCAGGCCTTCGGTGTCATGCACGGAAGGTGGTATCCACTTCACAATGGGGTAGCTGTCCCCAATGAAAAGCGAGTACTCTCCAAGAGTGTTCCTCGGCACCCACATAGCATCACGGTGGTCGAACTTGGCGCCGTTCATCTGGTACATGCGACATCTCTGATCTGGACACATGGTGACATACATAGTCAAGGTCCATGCATAATAATGTTGTGCTCAAATATGGCGGTCAGTAATACTGTGCAGCAAATTGTACTACTCCGGTATAGAGGAAGTAATATAATTGGCTTATTATATATAGCCACTCTTGGCTACATGGATGAGATAGTAAGACATGGAAAAACAAAAATGGTGGTAGCTAGTGGGTTCAAGTCTTCAAGGGCCTAGCTAGCTATACGCGTCCTCCAAGGTAAAAAGTACTCCTACTAGTACTAGTAAGTAGTACAATAATGAAAGAGAAGGCGAGAGGGTTGAAAAATGGATTACCTGGGTAGATGGTGACGGGCCGATCATGGTAGATTGTGTGACCATGTTGCACATCAGTGGTACCATGGGTAACGACTGCTAAGATAGTTGATCCCAATATGCTAAAGTCAGCTACAAGGTTCCAGGTTAGACCGAATTGCGGATGCAAATGCACATCTAGGATCGGCGATCTTATTTTGATCGAGGGATGACTGGTCCCTGCAAAATAATGGAGTACCGTTAGGGATGCAAATGATGGTTTGTGCATTCCATTTGTAATCTCCCGTACCATAGGATGGCAACCAGATGAAACAAGTCCCCTGGCTTGTCACCACGAAGATGCGGCCTAGATGGCGCACAACGTCTTCGAACATGTAGGGGTACAAATCTACTGCCGCCAACATGCGCCAGCCTCTGCCGTTACTGCCTCTTGCATTGATGGCAATCCTTATGTCGAACACCGCGATGAGATAGTAATCATTGTAGCCACGTTGCTTTGTCAGCGGGTCCGCAATTTCTATCTTCTTCAATCTCATGTAGGCATCATCATACATATTCAAGCCCAGCCAGTCCGGAAGGCTGATCCCAATGGTGGAGAAGGGGTCTACGGGAACGTCCGCACTACTGTGGATGTTGTGCAAAATGATGGTGGTATCCAGCCAGAGGTATGCAAGCCAATCTTTATTGGCACCGACCCAGACCTATATATAGGACGGTGGGCAGCAGAGAAATTATGGGATGGAAATGGAATAACTAAGCACTACAAGGGAAAAGGCTAGCAGCAGCGCGGGTTTTAGATCTATCAGTAGCGCGGGGACAGGCACTACTAATAAGGCGCTACAGCTAACATATAGCAGTAGCGCGTGCTCACCGGCGCTACTGCTACACAAGTGTAGCAGCAGCGCTGTTTGCGGAAGCTCGCTACTGCTAGTAGCTCTAGCGCGTTTTACCTTGACGTGCTACTGCTACCGCGACGCTGTTGCTAATTTTTGTACACTCGCTACTACTAATTTAAGTAGGTTTTTTTGTTATTTTTTTGGCATATTTGTTTTGTATTTGAACAGGCTTTATAGAAGAATCTTTAGCACATAGAAATGTCATCATGATACACATACAAATGTCTGCGAGACCACAAATGTAATCATAGCATGTACATACAAATAGTCTCATCATAATCATCATCCAACAAAGTGATATCTTGTCATCATCTCGAAAATAGTGATACATGCAAGTCTCGAATACTTGCAACTACAACAACGTCATCCATCTAAACAAAGGTATACGCAAGAAGTGCTATCACTATGAGTGAGAGCGGAACTATGCAGTACATGAGGTGGCGGTTACGAGTCCTCTCTCGCGCTAGCGTGAACCTCAAGTAACTAGCTTCTCCTTCTTGTCTGCTTTTGAAGCCTTTATGGCTGGCGCCCATGAACCCATTCACTTGCGCCTGACACTCATGCCAGTCGTTGTACACCCCCAGAACCTTCCCTTTGTACACAACATAGCAATTCCATCTCGCCATCAAGAAACTAGGTACCTGTTAGAGATGCATGTTCATGAAGAGGATGTACAATCATATATATGCAACAAAATGTACTAGAGCAACACCGAAAAAGAAAGGATTAGCAACTAGATGCAACATACAGTATGCAAATTAATTAACTAGAGGTACGCAGGTCATCGTACGCAAACTAACAAAGTAGCGTTACACAAGTTCGGCATGGACCGTGGACATCACAAAGTTTCATCGCTACAAGAAGTATACAAGTTCAACCGACACATATCATCATCATCGGCATCATAAATCACTAGAAGTTCCATCCTTCCGTATCATCGAGGACGAACCCTAGCTTCTTGAACGGCGTGAGGTCTAGACGTTGCATGCATATGCCAGTTCGGACGTCAGCTCGCAATATAGGGCCGTGGTGGAACATCCCCTTCTCATCGACGACTTCTTTCATGATGATCGTCGCAATGTCGCTTTGGATGCGAAAGAAGTCATCTCTAAGTTTATAATCCGCTTCTCCATGAGATTCAAGTCACTTGTGGATACGATCATCATTTCTGCTGTTAATGCGAAGCTTTTGGTGATCCGTGTTGAACTGAATCATGAGATGGACGATGTAGAATCCATCCTTCTTGCTTGGTTTTGGGACATGGATGCAGGAGAAGTTAGTTTTATGCGTGAAACCCATCTTCTTGTTCCTTTGTTTCTTGATCTGCACGTGGCCACCTCTAAAGCTGAAGCCTTGGAGAGCATCATCTAGAATATTCATTATATGGATGTAGTCTTTTTTCTCGTAGTCTCTAGAAGGGTCAAAATACACGGCGTGGGAGACTTGCAGGTAAAGAACGATAAGGACGGCGCGCCCGTTGCTGCGGGGAAAAGACACCTCAAATTATTCCCCATATGAGAGAGAAGGAATGATTGAAATGTACGAAAGGGTTGTCCGGAACTGACTTACTTTGGATGATAAGGCACGAGGACAATTTCCCGGTCCTTATTCTGTACCATGAAGTTTTGGAGGTACTCCCTAGCAGTTTCACGCTCAAAGTCGCCGAGACTCAAGAAAGACTCGTGCATGTAGTATGGATCCGCCACACAGATTTGCGAGACTTCTTCACTCTTCATGACGGAGCTCATATGTAGCGCAAAAAAGGCGGACGATAGTAAAATCAAGCCGCCTTGTTAGAAACATCTTAAAGATATGGTCAAACCACAGGAAGAACACCTCCGCGGGCCGTGTGTTGACATAGCACTTCCCCTCAGGCACACGAGCCGCGTATGTCGGATATCCTAGATCCTTTGAGGCTAGTAGGCTTTTCTTAGTCGACAGCACATGGTCGTGCAGTCTTCTGAGATCCCCTGATAGTGCCTCCAGCAGTTTCGGCGGTAGCATCGGCTCGCCCGTGAGATGGAACATGACCGCACTTTTCACGGGTACACGCTCTTCAGAATGCATCGTCTGGCTGCTTTGTGCTCTGGCTTGTTTGGAGACAGTTACCTTCCCCGATCTCTTCCTCTCCTTTTTATTGGGCACACCTTCCAGACCCTTCCTTAACCCCTGCCCCAGTGTTCCCGGGCTAAGTACTGTACGACCCTCGCGCCCGGCTAGTTGAGCCTGTGTTGAGACGGCATCTTCAGGCGTGTCCTGTGAGGATTTCATGAAGAGAGACTTTTTGCAATCCATGGTACGACCCTGCCCGGGCATATCATCCATATCCTCATTAGCAAGCTGATAGCCCGATTCGTCATATGGTTGACTCATCATATCTGTGTCACAGTCATACGCGTTTGTATTGAGGTAATCCATAGGGTCGACCTCCGTCTCATCATCCATTCTCTGTTCTACAGGAGAAATTACATCAGCCAGTACTATTGCACCCCCTTCATCATGTCGTCCGCCGCTCTCACCCGGCACTATAGGAGTTGGTAATTGCATAGGCGGGGTGGTGGTCTTCGCACATGCTTGTTGATGTGTGGTAGTTACTGGTGTGCTCTCGGCCGGCTCCAGACGAATAAGATTCTTCGGCCATAGCAGCACCCAATTCTTGCAGCTTCCAATCCGCGCCGGGTTCTCGTCGTCCGCTCCCACATGCTGTACTGGAGGAGGCAAATCCTCGTGCCCCGATTTCACACTGGTCAAGCTAACCCTGAAGTGCCCAGCGGGGATCAGCTGGTTGTGGAACGTGCGTTGAGAGGGGTCCATTATCATCCCCTATCCCACGTCCACCTTCTGGCCTTTGATCAAGTAGAGTATGGTGCACGGGGTTTCTTTCGCCTGCAAACACATATGTCTGTGGCGTAAAACAACCGAAAGGCAACAAAAATGGAATATATATATATATATATATATATATATATATATATATATATATATATGTTGGTGCGACATGTAATTACCGTGACGGCGTCGAGCTCAGCCAAAGACGAAGGTCCACTAGCGCGCCTGAGACTGAGGACGGGCTGCTATGAGTGGGAGCGGCTGTGAGAGGAGGCCCGGTTGCGTGAGCAAGTGATGGTGCGATGGTGTTGTTGTTCATGGAGTTGCTCCCGACAAAACTGGGCATCAGGAAATCATGTACCATCTTGTCTGGATTTTCCTTCACCCAGTTGATGATAACTTGAACCAAGTTAGTAGCGAAATCATTTCTGCAGGCAGTTACAGCTGCATTGACTGCCTGCTGTAGCAACTCATATTTGTCCTCGGCTGCTTTTTTCTCGACCGCAAGCTTCACCTTCGCGTTGATGTCCGCCTGACTAAACTTCGATTTTAGCTTCTTGGCCTCCGGGCCCTCGTTGTAAAAGACCTTCCACGTGGCGCCGTCTCCAGTGCCGTGCACACGACCATATTGCGGCCGCTGATCCAAAGGGAGTCCCTTAAGTTCGTTCAAGGACCGGTTGAGAGGGGTGTCCCACTTGGGCCTCATCGGAGAAGTAGGGCTTTCGGCTGCAAGCTGGTGTTGCTTCTCCAGTTGTCTAATCAATTTCCTCGTGATCTTGTCCGTGTAAAAAACCTTTTTCTCCTTGTCCCACTTGTAGCGGGCCCTGATGAAGTCATGCTCCAAGGGGTTGGTGAACTTCACGAAGGGGTCTAGGAGACCCGCGGCTTCACGTTCTGCGTCCTCCTTATCCCATATGGGCCTTTTACCGAGGTAGCCACGGCTTCCGAGGCGATGCTTCCCCGTGTTCCTTTGCTGAAGGCTCTTGAATTTCGTAGCCATAGCCTTGGCTGCCTCGCTAGTGCAAGTGTCCTTGAACTTTTCGAACACCTCTTCCGTAAGTGTCGGATTTTCCTCCAGAATCTTGGACAGGGGTTCATCAGCCTCAATAGCTCGTTTCACCCTCGTTTTCCAGGAGGCCAAATCATTGCTGAACATGCCCATGGCGTGATTGTTAATCTTTTTCATCTTCGGATCATCCCACGGTTGTTCTATGTTATCATCCCGGTCGGGGAACTTGAATCTCTTGTGCAACTTTCTTAGGAGCAACTGCGTCAAATGTTCTTTACTCCTTAAGTCATCGTCGTTGATGCTCGCGCATTCCCGTAGGATGCATACTACTTGGTTCCCATAGCACTTGCGAGGTTCTTCTGGCTCTAACGGCTCAAACTTGCCAAGTTCCATCTTTGTGATCACAAGTCGTCCAATCCCTAGTTTGTTAGGTTTTCGTATCCTCTGCTTCTTATGCTTCCTCTTTTCGGTAGCGGCATCGGGGCCGGTACCATCCCCGCCGGTACCTTCCCCACCGGTCTCGGTGCCGCCATCGGTGCCGGCGCTGTCGGTGTTGATGTCGGCGTCAGTACCATCATCGAGGCTGACCTGCAAACCTTGCTTAGCAGTCAAATAGTCGAGGTACTGTTGTTCACCCTCATAATCCATCTCGTCTGCATCTTGGTCAGAAGGCCCAGTTTCTTCGTTGTTCGACATGTTTCCTATGATTAAGTGTTCTCATTTATTTCTAAAAGTATGAATAAATGAGAAATGACATAAAAATAAATCTATGTGCCAGCACTCTATATGCCAACTATGTAGCACAAAATCATGCATTTATTCACGGGAAATTTCGGCATGACCTTTGCTAAAAAATGGACATATCGAGCACCTGAAATTCACCGGAATGGAAATGAATCAACATTCCGGCATAACATAGGCCACCCGGATCATTTTCCAAACATGACATGTCCAAAACATGACATATGCACATATCACATGTCCAGTTCAAATTTGCACATATCACATGTCCAGTTCAAAATTTGAAACCTAGCTAAATTCATAACTAAATAGATAACCTAATTAACATACTTCCCTAACTAAAACCTAATTAAATTAACCGAAGAACCCTAGCAGAGAGAGAGGGGGGGGTTACAGAGGGTGCAGGGGCGAGGAGGCAGGCCCGACGACGGTCGGGAGGGGAGAGGAGGGAGGCGAGGGCCGACGGGTCGGGGGCGAGCGCGCCGGGGTCAGGTGCGAGCG
>NC_041385.1:404580357-404617790 GCF_002162155.2 Triticum dicoccoides | reverse complement strand
ATATATATATATATATATATATATATATATATATATATATATATATTACATCATTTGACCGATAACATAAGTTTCCTCAGTGCTGACGTTTTCGTTTTTGAGTCAGCTTCTTTCCCTTCTTGTTCGTCGAAGAATAATTGAGCCCCTCATTGTGACTTTGCCTTTTCCATGGAGTATGATTTTTCTTAGGTAATGTAGTATTGATTCTTCTTTTGACGTATACTTCATCATCATCGTCATCTTCCCTCATTGGGTTGCCGTACTGATCATAGTCTTCCTCATTGGCGACTCCATCCATTCCAATGATGTACCTTTTGCCTCTCCTCAAGACAACACGGCTGGGATTGCGCGGGTCAGTTATGAAGAAGCATTGTGTCACGTGCTTAGCGTGTACCCATGGCTCATTTTTTGCGATAGCGTTCATGATAGCGCTCTTGGCATCGGGTATAGTCATGGTAGTGAAAATCCGGCTTTCTCTTTCGACATTCTTAGCCCATCTGACACGGAACATCATCGTGTTGTGCAGTCCAGAGTAGTCAAGCTCCCAGATCTCCTCGACCCTTCCATAAAATCGTTCAGTTGTGCCGTTGTCGCTGCCGATCATGCATTCCATCGTCACCCCTGAGTTCTGATCATCATTGTCCATATCTTTGGCCTCCATGTAGAACGTGTATCCGTTGATATCATATGCCTGATAGGTTACGAGGTTGGGAGAGGGGCCATGTGCTAAGGCGTATATGAGCAATCCGTCCTTTGAGCCCTCCTCCAGAGGATGAGCAATAATATGCTCTTTGAACCAATGCAGGAAAGTGGAGTTGTGCTCTCTAGTAACTTCGGCGTCCGTCCTGCATACCCCCCGGTCACGATACTTCTTTGCGATAATTTCTTTGTGCAGTGCCACGAAAGGATCTACCTCGTCTAGGTGTTGTAGCACTACCAAGTTTGCTATGTCAAAGTCGCTGCATCGATCTGAGTATGCCACGTGCAGTTCCCTGCGACCGTTGCAGTGACCATCTCCTTCAAGCCTCCCATCGTGCTTGTTAACGGGCAAACCAACACTAACACCAGGCGGCTGGTCTGCGCCATATAGAAAATTCTCACAGAAAGAGATGCACTCTTGTGCCAAATAGCCCTGGACGATGCTTCCATCCAGACGGGACATGTTACGAACGAATCCTTTGATGATCCCATTCATCCTCTGAAATGGCATCATGTTGTGCAGGAATGACGGCCCCAGGTCTATTATGTCATCCATAATATGGACACACAGATGCACCATCACGTCAAAGAACGCGGGCGGGAAGTACATCGCAAGCTCATTCAGTATCACAATGATCTCTTCCTGTAGCCTTTGGAGCTGCTTCACACTGATCGACTTTCGAGAGATGACGTCGAAAAACTTGCAGAGACCAATAAGCGTGTCACGGACGTGCTTGTCCATTATCCCTCTAAGGGCAACAGGTAGTATCTGCGTCATCATCACATGACAGTCATGAGACTTCATCCCGCTGAATCTTTTCTTGTCCGTGTCTAGATATCTGCTTATCTTGCCACAGTAACCGGAACTAACTTTCACTCCGGTAACACACTTAAAGAAGGCATTGATCTCAGCCTGACTTAAGGTGAAGCAAGAAGGGGGGCAATAATCCTCTTTCTTTATTTTCTTGCCCTTCTTCTCCCGTGCCTCTATCTCCTTCTCTGTCTCGTCTGACATTTTACGGGGTGGCATGTGTAGATCTTCCCTAATTTTCAAATCTTGCAAGTCTTTTCTTGCCTTCGGCCCATCCTTGGTCTTATCCGACATGTTCATCAGTGTTGCGAGCAAGCTCTCAAGGACATTCTTACAAATATGCATTTGGTCAAGGCAATGAGGTGTATCGAGTTTGTGCCAGTACTCCAAGTCCCAGAACACAGACCTCGTCTTCCATACCTTCAGCAGCGGCTCTGGCGCCTTTCTCATCGTCTTTCCCGGCGTGGGGCACTCCTTCCAGTTTTTCAACAGCTCATCGATTTCGGCACCGCTCCGCTTACATGGAGGTCCTCGATGCTCAGCGTGACCATTGGATAGATCTCCACGGTTTCTCCACGGGTCGTCCTGTTCAAGCCATCTTCGATGCCCCATGTACACGATTTTCCCAGACCCGCCATCTTTCCTTGACGTTATCTGCTGAGACGTCGTATCATCCATGCACCGCGTGCATCCGCAATATCCATGGCACACCTGGCCTGCCACATATCCGTAACCGAGATAGTCCTGCACTGTTGTGATCAGCGCGTCTCTCATGTTGAAATACTCACCTTTGATGGCGTCCCATGTCTTGGCCGGTGTTTTCCATAACGTGTCTAACTCCTCTTGGAGTAGTCCCAGATACAAATTAATATTATTTCGTGGTTGTTTTGGCCCTTGAATAAGCATGCTCATGTGAATGTACTTCGATTTCATGAACAACCAGGGGGGGAGGTTGTACATCCATACAAACATGGGCCATGTGCTATGGGTGGTGTTCTGGTTGCCAAACGGATTCATGCCATTGGTACACGCGCCGAGCACGATGTTCCTTGCATCACATTCAAAATACCGATAGAAGCTGTTCAACTCTCTCCACTGGCTTCCATCCTTCACGTGTCTCAGCTTCGGATCATCTCCATCGTCGGGCTTCTTCCTCTCCGCGTGCCAGCGCATTAGCTTTGCTTCCTTGGGATCTACAAAATACCTCTGTAGACGGGGAGTGATCGGTAAGTACCATACAACTTTGTGGGGACATTTCTTCCCGGCCTTCTTGTATCGAGAAGCATTGCACATCGGACAGCTTGTTTTTTCCGCGTGCTCCTTCCGATAAATTATGCAATCGTTGATGCATGCATGGTATCTAACGTGTGGCAGATCAAGAGGGCACACGATCTTCTTGGCCTCATCAACACTAGTAGGACATAGATTACCTGCGGGAAGAACATCCCTTAGGTACTTGAGATGCTCATCGAGGCTAGTGTCGGTCCATTTGTTTTTAGCCTTTGTCTTCAGGAGTTGGAGCGTGAAACTCAAGCGGGTCACCTCAGGATTGCAACCATCATACAATGGAGTGTTCGAGTCTACCACCAGTTGCTCCAGCTTAGCCTCCTCTTTAGAAGAAGCTCTCTCAGTACTCGTCTCCTTGCGAAGCAATGCTTGAACATGAGGGTCCCGCACGATTGAACTTAGTACCGACGAACTCTGCTGTGTGGAGTCCATGTCGTTCTCTTCGCCGCCATGTCCGGCCCCTTCTCCTCCGCCATGTCCGGCCCCTTCTCCGCCGCCATGTCTGACCTCTTCCCTGCCGCCATTATCGATCATCTCTTCGTCTTGCCCCGTGTCATCATTGCCTGCCCCGTCGGCATCCTCAACATCGTCATCCTCATCTTCAATTATCCACCGTGTATAGCCATCCATGAAACCAGTCATGAGCAGGTGCGCTTCGACACGACCATCGTCATGGGGGTCAAGCCAAACTATTCCTTTGCATTTTCGACACGGACATAAAACCTCTGTCCGGTTATTTTCTTTCATGTCCTGCACCGCCTACCGCAACCACCTATCCACCATTGTTCCACTGACCATCGTCAACTCTACACGATAATAATAAACAAATTGATTATAAAAATGCATGCATGCATCAAAGTCATAAAATTTTTGGCATGACCTTCCCTAAAAATAGGACATATATGGATCTAGAGTTTGCCCGGAATTCGCCGAAACGGAAATAAATCGACATTTTGGCAAAACATAGGCAACTCAAAAGCACAATTTGGCGTGCCACACACACAATTTCCACAAACATATCACACACACATAAACATATTTTCATTTTGCAAAAGCATGAAATTTTCATCACCTCTATCTCGATCGAGATCGAGCACACGGTGGAGATGATGTTGTAGGGAGAGATCAAAAGTGCATAAATCTCTTCTTGACAAAGATAGATCTAGTTAGGGGGCAAATAGGTCACTTAACTAAGTGCTACATCTACCTAGCTAGCTAATTTGGGAGGAGACAACTTCAACTATGGAGGGGAAAGGAAAAAGAGAAAGGAGATGCATTAATGGAGGTGGTGTAGTTAGGTAGGAGTAATGAAGAGAGAGAAAGGTGGATAGAAGAGAAAGAGTAATGGGGGAGAAGTATTGAGGAAGAAGAAGAGTGATAGTGGGAGCATGTGGGGGAGGTAGGGGGAAGGGAAGAGAGGAGGGGGAGGGGAGGCACGGGTGGGGAAAGGTGGTGGGTTGGTGCGGGTTAGCAGTAGCTCGGGAGGAGAAACGCGCTGCTGCTAAATAATTAGCAGCAGTGCGTTTTGGGCAACAGCGCTACTGCTAACAGTGACAAAAAATTTGGCAATTTGAAATGTAGCAGCAGTGATCCCAGTAAAAGCGTGCTAGTACTACATCCATAGCAGTAGCGCAGTTCAGGCCACGGCGCTACTGCTAAATGGAGCTCGGTGAACACCGCCGGTGGATATTTGTAGCAGCGCGGTCTACGCAGAGCGCGCTACTGCTAAAAATTTATCAGCAGCGAGTTTCCAGCACACACGCTACTACTAATTAGCAGCAGCGCTCCTTTTTGAGCCGCGCTGCTGCTAAGATTCTGTGTTGAGGCTTTTCCCTAGTAGTGAAGTACTACATGATCAAACTCCATTACTGACCTGCTCATCGGACAAAACCCGACTACCTCTCAACGTCGCCAACTCTAGCGGAGTCAACATGCAACCATGGCCAGGGAGCGGTGGACTGTTCGAAGGATTGTCCCATAGAAGAACCTTCTCCCCGAAGACGCATGGAAGACCAACAAGCATGGCCTTTTCCCAGGCCTGTTTAAGCACCGTCTTGAAAAAGTTGGTGCAGGAAGCACCGAGTCTTGCGGCGGTGAGGACGTCGGAGCGGCATGCGATTTCTCCCAGAGGATCGTCGTCCAAGGTCACCCAGCCCCGACAAGGAGGAGAACCGCCTGGCGAATCCATGGGAGCAGCGACAGACTGCCTTCTCTTCGGGGGGAAGGGAACTGGCGAGGAGGAGATAAGAGCATAGTAACTGCAGGGCCTCGTCCCTTCCAACTATAGATTGTTCCTTAGCGAAGGGGTGAGGCTATTATTTACTACTAGTACTAGCATTATGGGACGTTATGGGATTGCATTATACTGTAAATAATAGCACTAGTAAGTACATTATGGGACAAAGGAGTACGTACTTGTATTGTAGCAGTACTAGTACTACTTTCTCAACTAGTAGTGCGATGTACTGTACTTCTAGTATAGTGCACCAGTTTTGAACTCTTGAATCTCAGGGCCAAGGAGCTACAGTTGGAAGTGGAGGGTACTACTATTCTCTAGAACCATCGCTATACTATCAATGCAGGGAAAGTACACCTGCGTAGTGGCCTAGTGGATACTCTTGGTGCTCTATTCAGCCGCTCCTCTCACGTAGCTGGCCTACTCAGCCGCTCCTCTCATGCACACACTAGTAGCTTGTTTATCAACAACGGTTACTGCGGGGGCAGAACATTTGAGTTATTTGATACATCGATACTAGGCTTTTCGCTTCCATTTGTGGAGGTGTAATGGATCTCGTCGAACTTTGTTAGTAGTTCCTTCTTTACGAATGAGATGAGGCAAAGCTTTTGCCTCCATTTCAAAAAAAAATCGTCAAGAGGAATTTATTTTATAGAGCCGATAATGGAGTGAAGTCCATGCGTGCGACGGCACAAGCTACAGAGTAGTAGTAGAGCACTTTACGTAGAGAGCTATATTGTACAGTTCCCAATGCCCTGCCAAGCTTTTCCGGCTCCTCAGGCTTAATTGGGAGGCGCTAGTTTAAATATGCTACTAGCTGATGAGGAAGCTGCAAGCGAGGTGCGGCTAGGGCGAGCATGCGAGCCATGAGATGATGGGAAGGAAAACCCGTTCACGTAGCTAGGCTATCCAGTGCACCCATATGTGGTGCCGCACGTCCGTTTGTCTTCAAAACGGAAACTACCAGTGTACAATATTGGCTCGCAGCAAAGTTACTATTTAAAAAAAGGCCGTCATGCGTTCGGTCGGGATCGAACCCACAAAACGAAGTATACACTCCCGCGACCACTAGTAGTACTCATTGGAGTACAACGCAACCTCGAATCGCCTTTTGTCGCTAGTAGTACATTGTTCCTTACAAGAAACCACTAATAATGCCAAGAAACTACTACCACTTGCATACGTGGAAGATTTAAGATAAGACTACCTTATCAACCATTGTACATACCCTTACCAACCAGACCTACCAAGAAACGACTACTCTACAAAGTGCCATTATAGGCACGTTTTAACCCATGTCACGCATTAAGTCAACGCCTTCTATTCGACCAGGAAGTTAGGCGTTATGACTTGTGGGACCTACATGTCAGTCTGCACAAAAATCCCCGAGTGACCTCCTACCTTCGGCCCATCCACCTAGTCATCCTCGGCCATGGGACGCGGCTACCGCCGCCGGCAGAAGGCGAGGTCAAAACCATCGGCGGTGCGGAGCCCATCTTTCGGCAGCCTGGATGCCAGCTCCGTCCGGCGCTCGCGGCCGCTAGCTAGCCAAGAACTACAAAAAAATACACTTCCGTGATGATACATGTTTGTCATAGTAGGTCGCGTTTTTTGTCATGCATGTACATCCATGACGATTTTATGACAGAATCAAGATAGTCATACCTGTGCTGTCGTAGAAGTGTTCCATGACATTACAAAAATTATCATCACGGAAGTGTCCACTTCCATGACGATAAATTGCGCATCACAGAAGTGCTTTCGTCAAGGGTGACCAACACGTGGTATCCACCATAACGGAATGCCATTAAGCTATCGAGTCCGGTTTTGGATCCGATAACCCGTTAACAGCCCGGACCAATGGGGATTTCCATGTGTAAAATCATCATTGGCTGGAGGAAACACGTGTTAGCTCCGCGTTGGCACATGTGTCACTCATCCAATGGGCGAGATGTGCCTATGATAGGTTGGCACGTGGACCGGCCCAAAAGTGGCCCATAAAGTTTAAATGGGCCGGCCCAACTAAAGGCCCACAAGATTTTGCGGACCATAATGGGTCGGCCCAGCTAAAGGCCCACGAGATTTTGCGGACCATAATGGGCTGGCCCAGCTAAAGGCCCACAAAATTTTGCAGGCCATAATGGGTCGGCCCAGGTAAAGGCCCACAAGATTTTTGCGGGCCATAATGGCTGGCCCAGGTAAAGGCCGACATGATTTTTGCAGGCCATAATGGGCTGGCCCAGCTAAAGGCCCACGAGATTTTGTCGACATTAATGGGCCGACCCAACTGTAGGCCCATAAGATTTTGAGGACCCTAGTAGGCCGGCCCATTAACTGGCTGCCATGTTTTGGGCCAAATGCCGGGCCATATTTGATCCGGTCCATTAACGGCCTGCCACATTCCGGGCCTAATAATGGCCCATATGAGATCCGGCCCGTTAAAAGCCTGCCATGTACTGGGCCAAATTATGGCCCGGATCAGGTCCGACCCTTTAAGAGGCTTTGGGCTAAATTATGGCCCATATCATATTCGGCCCGTCAACTGGACGCTATGCTTTTGGGACCATTTGCTAAAGGCCCATTTAGTAATTTGGCCTGATATTAGTTTCGTCCTATTAAGGGCCCATTTAACATTTCGGCCCTATATTAATTTCGGCCTGTTAAACGACCGTCATATAGTTGGGCCTAACTACGGCCCGGTTTGCATCCGGCCTGCTCGCAGCCGATAATCTTATTGGGCCAAACAAAGACCGAGACAATTTTGGCCTGTTAAAAGCCCGTGATTTGATTGGCACAATCATGGGCCGGGGTCCATTTCGGGCTGCTGCCGGCCCATGAGTTGTTCGGCACGTTTCAGGCCCAACCTACTTCTTAGCCTCCTAAAAGCCCATTGAGTTTTCTTGCGAAAAGAGGGCCAGCGGTTTACTCGGCCTATTAAAGGCCTGAATCTACTAGTGGGCCAGTTTACATTTTGGCCTTTTAACGAACCAAGATGACGGGGCCCATGATGCGGATCATACATCGTGATTGCATGACAGCCCGATTATGTACCATAATTTTACGGTTTGGCCGGTTTACTGCGAAGACTGGATATATATACAGTAAAATAACTGCAGCATCGTGAATAAGAAAAAACCTAAACTATACAATAAAGAAATTATGGCATATTACATCCATTGGGCATCAAAGTTCGCCACTATGATAATAAAGCACAAGCAGACAGCAGATCACATACACTGGGCATCAAAGATCGCCACTAGTGCAAATAAACACGCGAACAAAATAATATACAAAACCGACAACACTTCTAGAGTTCAAGAAAGGTTAGCCCTGATGGGGAGCTGCAGCGCAAGCAGCTGAGCAAGTTGATGAGACTGCGCTTGTTTAACACTTATATCCTCCTCACTCTAAAAGATAAACAAACAGACAGATGACAGGTTTTGCACATAAAAGTATCAGTGCTGACAATTCATCACATTTCTTACTAACGAATAAAGTGACACAGTTTAAAATTGCATTAATACAGTATGGTATTTTTCAGGTCAAGACATGGCAGGAAATGACATTGTGAAGGAGTTGCCAGCTTCATGACACCACTGGATTACAGATCAAGAACTCATAAGTATCAATGGTTACTGTGCTATCAATTTATCCCATTTAAGATTGGAAAATAAAGAGACGGTTTAAATAATAGTAGAATGATATGACATTGTTCATAGTTAATACATTGCAGAATATGACATTGTGCTGTAGTGGGTAGGTTCACCACACCACTGGATTATGGATCAAGAACAAAAGCATACATGAAGTGCAAAAGAAGATCAATTGCTCTGTATAGTTTAATTTACCTGGTATGAAGAAGGAACTTGGTTGTACAGCTAAAAACTTAAATTGAGAAGGATAAACTTTTGTTTATGAACTACATAATAAACTTTAAACATGCAATTTGATGCAAACACGAAAAATAAATAGATGTTGCCAGTGAAGTATGGGTACAGTCTGCTGGAGTCGATCCTACGTTTTGTGTCACTGGTTATACAGCCAATATATGTGGGGTGCTGTTTGATTTCTCCGGCACCACCACGTTTTTCAAGGACTTTGCTGGAGCTCCTTCAGGTTCGGTAATCACCCTCTTCCTTTTTGATGTCTGACGCACAAGAACAATATTTGAGTGGAAAAACATGGTATGATGACAAATGGAATATGTATTGATAATGGATGGGCATGGCATCTCGACATATATGATGAGTAAACTAAGCGGATGGCGGTGCAACAAAGTAGAAGAAATGCAAGACAACATATGCAAGATACGCGCAATCAATAAAACCTTGCCAAATTAGAACAGGCACCTTGATGGGTGAACAGGACAGGCCATCTGCCTTTGACTCCTCGAGGTTAGAATAGTCATTAGGATCATATTCTGAACAAGAATCAACAGGTGGGGAGCATATGAGTTTCAATGCATCCAGAATGGCACTCAATGCCTTGGTGCCAATTTTGTAAGTCATTGCAGTGTTTAGCTTCAAGAGTGGACTGCTGCTTGTGCGACACAAAGCAGCTACACAGATCGTAGTGTAGATATAACGGGAAAACCATAAGCATTAGAGTAAAATCAGCAAAGTGGAACCTGTTGGAATATATGTGCTAGTATTTCCAGTACGGCTAGAAAGGCTTTGGATACCAGCTCTCCTCAACTGAAGGTGCGGTACTGTTAATATCAGTGTAACTCTCAAAGGCGACACAGCTCCCAACATTTCCTTACTGTTCTATAGGATTCAAGTGGGTAGGCCACTACAAATCCTATTCCCACGTTTACAAAATCCTACGAATCAAAGAGGCCCGAAGAGTTCAAAGTGTCCATCACAACCGACCGTGTAGACACTACAAAAAAATACACTTCCGTGATGATACATGTTTGTCACAGTAGGTCACGGTTTTTGTCATGCACGTACATCCATGATGATTTTATGATAGAATCAAGATAGTCATACCTGTGCTGTCGTAGAAGTGTTCCATGACATTACCAAAATTATCATCACGGAAGTGTCCACTTCCATGACAATAAATCGCACGTCACAGAAGTGCTTTCGTCTAGGGTGACCGACATGTGGCATCCACCGTAACGGAACGTCGTTAAGCTATCGGGTCCAGTTTTGGATCTGACAACTCGTTAACGGCCCGGACCAATGGGGATTTTCCACGTGTAAAATCATCATTGGCCACAGGAAAAACGTGTTGCCTCACTGTTGGGACAGATGTCATCCACTCATTGGACAGGAGGCGCCTATGATAGGTCTACACGTGGCACGGCCCAATAGTTGCCCATTCTAGTGAAAAAGGCCGGACCAGTAAAAATTAGCAGGCCAGCCCACATAAGGCCTACTTGTGTCAGGTCCATTTAAGCCCACGACCCATACGAGATGTGCCAATTCGGCCCATCAACGACCCGTTAAAGATTTGACACCATTGCAGCCCATCGTCAGTCCGAGCCCGTTAACAGCCCACTATATATTTGGGCTCAATATCGGCCCATGATATTTCGGCCTGTTAACGGCCCATTTAATGGATGCGCCAATTTTCAGGATGTACATCTTTCGGCCTTTTAGCGACCCATTTAAATGTTGGGCTAATTTCTGGCCTGGTGTGTCTTTCAGCCTGTTGACGGCCCATAAATCTGATGGGCCATTTGTTGTCAGACTTGAGTTTTAGACTTTTAGCGGCCCATTTAAGTGTTGGGCCAATTTCTGGCCCGGTGTCACTTTTAGCCTGTTGACGGCCCATAAATCAGTTGGGCCATTTGTAGTCAGACCTGAGTTTTGGCCTTTTAGTGACCCATTTAAGTGTCGGGCCAATTCCCGGCCCTGTGTGCCGTTCGGCCTATTAACGGACCATAAATGAGTTGGGCCATTTGTAGTCCGACCTTAGTTTTGGCCTTTTAACGGCCCATGCCCTTCATGGTCCAATACCAGCCCGGTTTCTCTTTCGGCCTGCTAAAGGCCCACAACACAGTTGGGCCATTTACAATACGACCTGACTTTCGGCCTCTTAGCGGCCCATGGTCTTCATGGTCTAGTACAAGCCAGCTGTCTCTTTCGGCCTAATAAAGGCCTACAGTATAGTTGGGCCATATGTAGCCCAAACTTAGTAACGGCCTGTTAACGACCCGTGAAAAAATTGGGGCCACCTGTTGCCCGCTTCGATGTCGGCCTGTTAACGACCCGGGAGGTAAGAGGGCCGACCATTAACTTTCGGCCTAGTAATGGCCCATTAACTTAATGGGCCCACTAAAGTTCGTACATGTCTTTAGGCCAAATTAGATAATTTGAGCCCATTATGACGAGCAATTATGCAAAGGACCAAAACCGATCAAGCAAAGGTACGGCATAAAGGGAATAAAGTTGCACATCCATCATATATTACAGGAAATTACATCCACTGGGCAATCAAAGATTGATGCCAGTGCAAATAAATGAGCAGAACCTAACCATCTACAACGTCACAATCTGCAACCTCAGCACAGATGACGCCCATAAGCATGTGGGCAAGTTCTTGCTACTTTGCTACACTGTCTCTGTAAACATTGATCAGTTGTTGTGTCGCACAACTCTGCACCTCTGATTCATCCACCATTTCCATCATTGCTTCAGCCATTAATTGGTTCATAAACATACATTTATTCCGTTGCATTCGAGATAGAGGATACTGAACATATTCAGATGGCGATTTTGGCAGGCTTGTATTATTGATAGTGGAGAGTGTCTCGACCACTGCATCATAACATAAATTAGGACGGGAACCAAACAGAATAATCATGAGTTATTGCCATATTACCTGGCCTAGATTTACTGGAAAGAAACAATGGGGTTGCCTTGCTGTTTTCAGAGTTTGTCTTCTTATCTTCATCAGCCTGCACAAAATTAACACACTAGCATTTCTATCATTGGCCAAGTCAGATAATAGGAAAGCAACATTGACACAATGAACGTTTGGGCAACTAGCCTACACCAAATTAACACAATATGGCACAGCTATCATCAGCCAGGTAAGGTAGTACAAAAGCAACATTGACACAATGAATGAATGGGCAACCAGAGAAGCACTAGAATTCAGTAATGTGTGTGATATGAGATAGTACATTCATGCAGCTCAGTATGCAAAACTACCAGGCAGTTTTCCTTACAAAAATCAACATTGGCACTGGAGCACAGATAATTCCCGCAAGATATTTTCCTCGAATACGATCCCAATGGACGAAGTCTTCTATCGTTTAACCTTATTTTCTAAAAGAGAGATGGGTAAGAAACATGTAGAAAATATGATCAGAATGCTATAAAATTTCATGATGCGAGGATACGCACATGCTTCTTAGAATGGAGTTGACATTCTTTTGCTGGACTGGAGCGGACTAGCTCTTTGGCCACTGGAATCTGCTTATTATCAATGGGACTTGGGTTTCTCTGTGCTGGAGCAGTATCTATGAAAAATGGAGTTGGTTTATTATCTCCTGGCGTTTGGATCTTTTGCAAAGACCTGGTTTGTAACCCTTCAGATTCTAACATAGCCGTCTTCCCCTTGCATGCCTTATATAGAAGAATGGTGATTCAGTTATAAAACATGCTACAGCAGAGATGGAATAGGTACTGAAGAATAGAAAGGCATGACATATTGACATGTATTCCCTCCATCCGGAAATAAATGGATGGGTCTAGGCGTATTTCAGTTCTAGATACATACAGTTTTATTTATTTCTGCGACATTTAATCTGGACGGGGGGAGTATGATGTAAGATCTAGGGATACGACAGGACAACACAGTAAAAAAACACTATAAACCCCACTACAGAACCAAAGTATTCAAACCCACTGATATGAGATAGTACACTCATGCAACTCAGGATGCAAAACTACCAGGCATTTTTCCTTCAAAAAATAACATTGTGGCCTTTAATCATACATTTTGCTACAACTGAATTTAGATCAGATAAAGGTTGGATTCACGCCGATTAACAAAATACATGCTGATGTAAAAATATAGTGATATACAATAGGTACTTACATCTACATTGGAGCACAGAGAATTCCTGCAAGAATCTTTCCTCATAAACGATACCATTGCAGAAATTCTTCTATCTGTTAAGCTTATTTTCTAAAAGAGAGATGGTTAAGAAACATGTAGAAAATATGATCAGCATGCTATAAAATTTCATGATGCAAGGATACGCACACGCTTCTTAGAATTGAGTTGACATATTTTTGCTGGACTGGAGTGGACTAGTTCTTTGGCCACTGGAATCTGCTTATTATCACTAGGAGTTGGGTTTCTCTGTGCTGGAGCAGTATCTATAAAAACTAGAGTTGGTTTATTATCTCCTGGCGTTTGGATCTTTTGCAAAGGCCTTGTTTGTAACCCTTCAGATTCTTACACAGTCGTCTTCCCCTTGCATGCCTTGTATAGAAGAATCGTGCTTTAATTATAAAACATGCGACGACAGAGAGATGGAATAGGTACTGAAGAATAGAAAGGCATGACATATTGACATGTATTCCCTCCATCCGGAAAAAAATGGATGGTTCTAGGCGTATTTTAGTTCTAGATACATCCTTTTTTATCCATTTCCGCAACATGTAATCCGGACGGAGGGAGTATGGTGTAAGAGCTAGGGATACGACAGGACAACACAGCAAAAAAACACTAGTTTTCAATGTAAAACTATATGCTAGTGCAATACATTTAGAAATAACTAAGGCAACATACACATGTATGATTGGGAAAATAAGATGGCATTGCAACAGAGCATTAGAACAACACTTCAATGTAAAAAAATGGTATGGCAGACAGATGAAGTACATACTGATGAATAACAATGCATGAGATATTCAGAAGCATGATGTCCAAATTAAGCAGATGGCATTGCGATAGAGTAGAATGATAGTACTTGAATTTGAAAACATGTTATCATGAATGGAATAGGTACTGAAAAACAGGAAGGCATGACATATTTACATGCATGATCAGCATGCTAAGCACATGGCATTGCAACAGAGTAGATACACTCTAGGACATTATATGCATGTTGTACCCATATCACAGGCAAAGTTAGAGCAAGGACCTTGTGGGGTGAAGAGGATTCATCATCTTTCTGCAAGTCTTCTGAAGAACTGCCTTTACATGTTCCATCATATTGGGTATCATTGACATCAAGTTTATTGGCCTTTACATTGCTCCGTGAGGTTCTTGTGGATATATCAGTGTGTGCAATTATATCTGACATGCATGGAAGACAACTAGTAGTTAGATTTATGTAATGAGTTCCTGTAGGAGATGACATAAATAGTAGGACTGGGGTTAACTAGCAGCAACAGGTCTCATAAACTAAAGGGAGAACACAGATGAAAGCTACAGAATATGTATCGTTTGTAGTCGAGATTAACTAGATGGCACACAAAAGTATTAAAGAACAACATAGGTAATACTAGAAGTGGTATAATACTATAATCACCAGCCTGTGGGATAGCATTGGCCGATGGATGATAACTATGGAACAATGTTACCTAAAGAACAAGTATCTTAGCTGAACTATGGAACAGCGTGAACTCCTGAGCAAGACCCGTAAGAGATCAGCAGGAATATACAGTGAAATGTGATGATCTATTTTCCATGCTTAGATGAATAACAAAGCCATAAATGTTGCACACAAGTAAGATGAGGGTACAACCTATCTGGCTGCCATCCATAGGAGTGAGCATCATGTACTGACTTGTTGAGTGGGGACTGTAGCTCCCTTCTGGTGTATGCTTCCCTTGTTGGAGCTGCTGCGGTGAGTCAGAAGATGGTGTGTCTAAAGATGCAGATAACGCATAATGTTAAGAATGACATATCTATTTGATCTAAAGAAATACACTAAGAGATCAATAGCAAGGTACGAGAGTGGTCACACGTCTGTTGACTGGAGTATAAATTGGGGTCACACGATTTTATTTTATTTTGGTACTGTCCGATCTACGCCGAATGGCTTGATGGTCGTCTTGTGCCTCCCGGCTGACACTGTTCGGAATCTTCCCCGAAGAGATAGCGACCAACGACAGAGTAGCCTGCCTCCATCGTCCGTGGCCCCGGCCAAAATCCCGCTCCCCGCCCCACCACACTGCCGTGGTTGCGCCGCCCCCAGGCCAATCCACAAAGACTCCCCGTCATCCAGATCCGCCGGCGGCAGTACCTTCAACCAACACAACTTTAAAAGATAGCCATCTAAGCGTTGCTTCTGCAGCGAACTTGCGGCCCCGCACCCTTACCTTAGACACCAGCCAACCGGCAGCCTAGGAGCTCCGCCGCCTCGAGGGGTGCTGCTTCCCATTGGGAATCGATTGGCCCAGAATAAAAATTCAGACAACTGACGCCTAAATAAAGTGATTTGAGATGAGGGTGCGACCTATCTGGCAGCATGGTGAAGTAGGCAGGTCCAGCTGCCGAGTTGGTGAGGTCGGCACGGTTGCGGTGGCGTTCGGCGGCAGGGAAAGAGCGATGTCGCGACGGTCGATGGCTATGTGGAAGCAGCGCCAGGACTCTAGACGGATCCGAAGTTGGAGCCGCTCCGGCGCCGTGATCAATAGCGGGGGTGAATCGGCTCTGGTATGGTTCACGCGGCCGTCGTCGAGGCAGCACCAGCAGCACGGAGTAAGAGGCACACGGCCCAGTGCACGACGGCCATTGGACAGCGTCTCCGGCATTAGGGAGGAGGGCGGCTGTGAAATTGGTGCGGTGGGGGCGCCATGGAGGTGGGGCTGAGGTTTCGCGGCTTGGGAGAAGGGAGCTTCCCGGGGAGAAGGTGATTTGGCGCCTACGAGGTATGAATGGGGGCGGGCGGGAGGGGGGGGGAATTGGGAGGGGAGTGGAACCATGTCTTACGGACGCATTTGTCTGAAATGTGAGGGGGAGTTACAGTTCTACCCTTGCCTATAGGCTTCTCGGCTTGGGTCTGTGTACTGAGGGTCGGGAATAGTAGAGTAACTTTGCTTCTCCCCAAATAGTGGACGGGAGCGATTTCGGGCGAGGAGGACGTGTTTTCAAGTATAGTGGGCGCGAGCGATTTCAGGCGACAAGAGCGTGTTTTGAAATAGTGGGCGCGAGCTATTTCGGGCGAGGAGAGCGTGTTTTGCCGACCATGGTTTATGAATTATTCGGCACATGTCATTTCGGCCGAGGAGAAGGCGCGCTTGGATGAAGTTATGAACCTACCCTCGATGTACAACAACCCAATTGATGTGTGTCCCACATAGGACGGTAATTTCGCGTCTCCCATTTATTTGCACAAGCGAATTCCACCGAGCAGAGAGGGTGTTTAACAGTTCGTTCAAATTTTGGGAGAACGAGCATCCACGTCTACCTTACCAAGTCGATTCAAATCAAATTTTGAAATATTAGCTTGCTACTTCTTTTTTAGATGGAGAGATGATGCTCAGGAGTAATGTGTTTTTACATGCTCGTTGCTAGCGATTTACTATATGACAAATACTTGACCCACACAAAAACGTGAATCAAACCCAAAATGAAATATCTCGATTCAATGAACTAGCTCATTCAGTAGGTCAAAGTAGTGAACTAAATCCAAAATTGAACACCTCAATCGAGTAGCATGTTGTACAGTATTATAGTACTCCATGAACATGTTGAAAGTCAAATTAACGAACTTGTTTGATATATGCATATATCCGTTCACGTGTGGATTGTAGACAACATGTTCTCCAATTTAAATATTTGAATGCAAGTTTATATCGAAACATGGTTTATATCAGTCTTTGATGCATAAAACGCGACCTCCCCCTCTCCCGGACTCCTGTTCTCTCTGTCTCTCACTCTCTCTCGCCGACAATCTTCATTTATGTCGCACGCATCCGACACAAAAACCTTGTTGGTCCCTCTCCCATTCTCTCCATCTCTCTCTCTCTCTTTGTGTGTGTGTGTGGGGGGTCTTTCTAGTTCGCATTCCTATATGCACCATCTATAGGTCTCTGTCGCACACTATGTATGATACTCTAGCTAGTCCAAGCTAGATATCCTGGGTGCACTCATCGTACGCACACAAATTCCTTGGCTCTTTGCCTGTAACTCTCTCACGCACCACTATGTCGTCTCGTAGCTCTTCTCCCCCTCTCTTAAACTCTCCATCCACCTGGGTCACACATACACATGCATATCTCACTAGCACTCAATAGGCCCATCTAAAACTCTATCTCGCTCCCTCGTTCTCTCTCCATCTCACACGCACACACACACACGATCTCATTCCCAGCTAGCCAAGTATGATGGTCTATCACTCAATTGTAGGCACACGTAGTCCCCCCTATATGTATATGACTAGCTAATCTTAGTCTCCATCACAAACATGTGCATGGTCTATCTCGATTTCTCTCGGGGCATCTTTCTATCGCGCACGCACTCCCTCGATCTCCCACCCATATAGTCCCCTCACGATCTTGAGGGGATCTCTCTATCACAAACACACCCTCTCTCCCTCCCCATGCGTCCATGCCATCCATGTGTCCCTCTTGACCTTTTTCCTTGTTGGCCAGACCTCTATTGGACATGTGCTACAGGGGTGTCTCTCTCCGTTGCAAACAATCATACAATAGCTATCTTCGTGTATCTCCTTGCCTCGCTTTTCCATCTCGGAGATGCATGTGTGATATGTTCGCATAAGAAACGACAAAACACATTCTCTCTCTAATTTATCGTTTGTTGTCACTTTCTCTTTCACACACATACTCTTTTTGCACACTTACTCATTCTCCTTCACACGCACTTGATCTGTCTCGACTGAGGCACTCTCCTCCGTCCGTAGCATATAGATTTATTGAAAAGTCAAACATCACAAAGTTTGACCATGTACGTGGAGAAAAAGAATTACATCTAGTATGGCAAACATATACCATTAGATTCACCATGAGATGTAGTTTTGTATGATGTATCTTTGGTATTGTAGAAATAAATAACATTTGCGTAAACCTGATCAAAGTTTCCAAAGTTTGACTTCTAAAAAATTTACATGCACTGCATTATCGAGCGGATGGAATATCTCTTTCCCCCTCTCAGCTATCTGACGCACCACTCAGCCTTATCGGGGCTCCTCAATCTCTCTCAAACTTTATTGGTTAGTTTGGTTTGTGACCTGACCCTCATGCCTTGATGGCCCGTACTGCCTGGTGTGGACGTGAGATGTAAAATATTTCTGCCTAGCCAGGCGTATGTGGTGCTGAAGCGTTTGGTTCATGCCTGGGCCAGGCAAAGCATCAATGTCCCATCAATCAATCCATGCATCAATTATTTAATGCTAATATCCATCCATGTTGCTGTTAGCCTCGTGGCCGCACGACCAGGCACGGCCAGGCGTTCGAAATCGGTCGCTTGGGCCAGGCTACTTGCAGTGTCTGGAGTTCAGCCAGGCTAATTAAAGTGCAAGGGAACCCAGACCAGGCGGGCTTTCTTTTTCACAGGGTAGCAACCAAACAAGCGTGCATGAAATCCAGCCACAACCCCAGGCCACGCAAAAGATGCTCAGGACGCAAGCCAAACTGGCCTTATATCTCCCTGGTTCACACATACACATGTCTCGCTCGCTCTATACATATAGACCCATCCAACACTCTCCGCCCTTGTTCTCTCTCCATGTGACACGCACCCCCTAAGTACCATAATCCCTCACTCCATCATAGGCTCTGTTTGGATCCATGGGTTAGAGTTAGTTTGGGTTAGTTTGGAGTCAACTAACCCAAAAAGATCCAAACAGGAAGGTTAGTTTGGGTTAGATGCATCTAACACATCCAAAAAACAAACCCATCCAAGAGGTGCTTATTTGGGTTAGTTCTTCTCGGGACCACTAATAAACACTTTTTTCTCTCGCTCTCCCTGCAGCAGATCCCTCCCCACTTCCTTGAAGCTTCTCGTCCTCTCCCTCCCTCCCTCTCGCACCGCCCGTGAAGGTGCCTCGCCGTATCCGAGCTCCATCTAACCCTGCCATCCAAACACCTCTTTACTTAGAGTTAGTTCAGGGTTAGTTCAGGGTTAGAATCTAACTCTAACCTCTAACTGAGTTAGAGTATCCAAACAGGGCCATAGGCGCAAGCACTCCCCCCCTCCTAAGTATGATTATCTCTTAATAGCCATCAGAAACACACGTATTGTCTCCTTCCATCCATACGTCTATCTCGATATCTCTCGGGGCATCTTCTATCATGCACACACCTTGTCACTCGATCTCCCACCCATGTAGTCCCATCACGATCTCCAGGGGATCTCTCTATGACAAACATACACTCTCTCCTCCCCATGTCTGCATTTTCTCCGTACGTCTCTCTCGACCTCTCTCCCTTGTTTGTCAGACCCCTCTTGGCCACGTGCTAGGGGTCTTCCTCTCTCGGTTCCAAACAACCACACACTATCTCCTCACCTTGCCTCCGTTGTCGATGATGCATGTGTGATATGTTTGCATAAGACACGCACGCTTTTTCTCTACTTTTATCATGTGTTGTCCATGTCTCTTTCACACACGCACACACACTTTTTTCACTCTCTCTCTCTCTCGCTCTCTCTCTCTCTCTCGTTAGGGACTCTGTCACGTCCATAAGCATATGGATGTTTTGAAAAGTCAAACCTCAGAAAAGTTTGACCAGGTATATGTGGAGAAAAACATTTACATCTGGAATGATCATTAGATTCATCACAACATGTACTTACTTCATACTATCATTTATCTTTGGTATTGTAGATATAAGTAATTTCTTTATAAATTTGGTCAAAGTTTCAAAAGTTTGAATTAAAAAAATGTTGGAACTACATTATCAAACGGAGGGAGTAGCTCTTTCTCTCTCTCTGCTATCTCTCACGGGCCTCCCCTCTCACTCAAACTCTCTATACCGACGGATTATACGCTCACTGTGTCAGCGTATAGCTCTGTATATTGTTTAGTTGATCGGTCAACCAATCCACATGCTGCGTTCTCAGCTCGTGTTCTGTATCTTGGTGTGCTGGCCCATGTGGCAGTGAGTGAAAATAAGTAAACTAGAGGCCCATCTGACACGCGGTGAAGTAATCAAAGTTGAAACCACTCGGGGTAGAACCCCGCACGCTAGTAAATTGAGGGCGCATTGAGGACAAACTTCTTGCGCGCGAAGGATGCACTCGCGCACAATTCCCCATTGCGCGGCGGCATGCATAGAAGGACGCACTCGCGCACACCCAGCACACAACACACACCAGCACACATGTCCACCGGCGTCACCGCCGGTTGAGATGGACGGCAAGGCAGCCAATAAGCCGTGGCGGCTCGAGCCAAAACCGCATCTGGCGAGCCTGGACTTCATCAGCAGCCTCCCCGATGACATGCTGCTCGTCATCATCGGCCTCCTCCCCACCAAATCTGCCGTGCGAACCGCCCTGCTCTCCCGACAGTGGCGCCCCCTCTGGCGCTGCGTCCCCATCAACCTCACCGTCGACAGCTGCCTCTGCGACGGGGATTGCAAACACATGGCCGTAGTCTCCAAGATCGTTTCATCGCACCCTGGGCCAGCCAGACGCCTTGACATCCACATGTTCAGTACCAACTGCAAGGTCCAACCCAAGTTCGACGAGTGGTTCTTATCCCCCGCCCTAGATCAGCTCGAGGAGCTCAGCTTTGAATCTCGACGATGTCGCTCTCTGTCACCGTCCGCGCTCCACCTCACGCCAACGCTGCGCCGCGCCAGCTTCAGCTTCTGCTATCTTCCCCAGATTAATGCCGCGCCCGCCCTTCTTCTCCCTCAACTCAAGCAGCTCGAACTCTTCAACATTGTCATCTCGAAGAAGGCTATGGAGCACCTGCTGCGCAACTGTACTGCGCTCGAGTACCTTCGTCTTGAGCAGATCCACGGGTTCATTAGCCTCCACATCGCCTCGACGAATCTCCGATGGATTTATGTGTCTTGCTGGCCTCGCAACAAGACATCAATTGGGAAGAGATCACTCCAGCTGTTCCACGTTATGGTCATTGAGAATGCACCTTTCCTTGAGAGATTGCTTGTATCGGATCTAGAAGGTCCAACAAAAATCAGGGTCATTGACGCGCCGAAATTGACAGTGTTGATGTACTCGTCTGCCAAATTCTCCGAACTCTTTATTGGATCCGTAATCGTTCAGGTATAGCACTCATCTTCTTCTCCGTCTTCTTGAAATTCACATTTTTAAATTTCTTCTTGATGTATTTACGACCGTCTTCCAGAAAATGATTCCCACAAGCTTGACCCAGTCCATGCGCATAGTGAAGATCTTAGCACTAAAATCTATTGGCCCCAATCTGGATCAAGTTGTTGGATTCCTTACATGCTTTCCGTGCACGGAGAAGCTACTCATCGAGGTGAAACTTCTTTCCTATAAGTAAATGGTAATCACAACGTAGATCAATTTTTTCGTAATTTTCCCATATTACGATGACAAGTGTAGTGTTCAAAACTGCATCTACGCGCTGCACCGAAAGAAATGTTTTAAGTATTTTTTTCTCGCGTGATCACCTGCATCGTTTTTATGTTGTACTACTATCGTAGCCTAGGCTAGTCATAGTGGAAAGTAACTTAGACTACTCCAGTAACTCTATGGTTACCCTAAGAGCAAGTACTACATCCGTCCTGGTTTACTCTTCCAATTTTGTAGTATCAAAATTTGACCATAGATTTAACTGACAAAATGTTAATGCATGTTACTAAGAACTATATTGTTGGATTCGTATTTGAACATAATTTCAAATGGTGTAATTTTTAGTGATATGCATTGGCATTTTCTTAGGTAAATCTATGGTCAAAATTTTATACTAAATACGAGGTAGTATTCCCTCCGTCCCAAAATTCTTGTCTTACATTTGTTTAGATACGGGTGTATCTAACACTAAAATGTAACTTGATACATCCGTATTTAGACAAATTTAAGACAAGAATTTTGGGACGGAGGGAGTACAAAAGTGGGCTATGTAGGCCAAAACATGTGCCAAATTCACTTGTGATGCATTTGGCATCGATGCCCCTCCATTGCTCACCTGGTGCCCAATCTGGATCACCTACTTTGCTCCGGTGCCAAATTAACTCACGCAATGAAAAAACACTGCGTGGGAGAGAGAGAGGACCGAGGCAATAAAAAACACTTGTTTGGGAGAGTGAGAGGCTGGTGTAGTTGGTTTGATTGATTTGTTTATACATGTGGGTCTGTGTGCACAGCGGTGCCAACTCTCTCACATCGTGAGAGCGGTGCCAAAATCTTTTGATTTGACATCGATGCATATTATGTGGCATACTTTTGCGAAATATGGCATCAGCCACATAGTGGAAGGCAACAAATGCCCAAGCTCTTCACGTGCTCCTAGTTAAATGAGAGGAAACAGAAAGAGAGAGAGAGAGAGAGAGAGAGAGAGAGAGATCACTAGCCAGCTAACCCTATCGTATGAGTGAATGATATTGGTACCTCTTGATGACACGACAATCTTATGCAGCCAGCTGCTCTAATATGTTCTCTTCTTTTGCAGATAAAAAAAGACCCGAAAGTGAAAAATGTGCTGCACTATAACAATCTCATCGGATGCCTTGATCTCCATCTTACATAAATTGATTTGATCGACTACCGAGGCAGCACATCTGAGATTAAATTGGCCAGGTTCTTTGTTCTAGAGGCAAGTGTGCTCAAGGTAATGAGGTTTGGCGTTCTCTGGCGCAACAATGAATGGCGTGCTGATCACCGCAAGAGTCAGCCTAAATGACAAAGTCTCCGCATAAGCTGAATTTGTTTTTGAAACATCAAGTGGCCAGAGACTCGAAAACTTATTTGCCCATTAGTGACTTGTCAGGGCGGTGGATTTTAGTTTGTACGATAATGCTGCATCCACCTAAAGTAATTAAAGTTCTTACGTAAACTTCCTAGTAATTCCCTCTTCCTAGGTGCAGCATTACTCCTAACATTTGTAATATTAGTTTGAAACTAGGAATATTGTCGTGTCCTATTCCTGTGTTTTCAAAATCCTGCGAGTCAAACAGGTCCTTATTTGGTGATGATGTTGTGCCTCCCATCTTTCACCAATAGCCGTCGGATCTAGATCTGACGAATACAAACCAAGGTTCTCCATTTTTGCAAAAAGATGCCCGCACTTGTTCCCTATTTACAAACAACTCCTTGTCTCTCACAATCAACCTTATCTCCTCCCCACCACATCTAGAAGGCCGTGGAAAAATCTGGCGCGATGGCCGCTGCTCGAGCCATCCACCCCCAATCTTGGTGTTCCGTGCAATGCACGGGCATCTACGCACGGTAAATTATGTCGAACAGGGCTAGTTGTAAGCAGGCTATCTCTACAGCCATGATGATAGTGACTGCAGACGGTGAGGCTGACTATGGTTTGCCAAACATGGCGCCTATACTCAGGTGTCATCTCCGGCGCAGGGTTTTGTCACTTCACTGTGAGGAGCAGCACGTAATAATTTAACCAACGGGTAGTACAGTGCTAGTACTCCTACTGCTACAGTACATTGGTAGTACTACTACTAGTACTAGTAGCACCACCATCTGGATTTAGGAGTACTACCACGTCCATCTGGATTTTAGTATTTGACTAGCAATATCTAGTAATACATGTCACAATAAATGTACTACTCCCTTTGTAAATAAATACATGGTGTTTTATTCCTATCGGCGAGAGAACTTAATGTTTTTTTGTTAACTCGAGTACTAATAGTATTACATGCAATGAACTAAACACTGCATGTCATGTTTGGTAGTCTCAAGTCATTGAAAGCATGCACGGCCCACATCTCTCATTGGTTGATATGTCACGAAATAAGAAATAAGGTGGGAGTTAATGCACTGTGCCTAAGTGTTTTGGGATTATTTGGTTTTCGTAATGTGACTTACACAACATTTTTGTTTACATGCATTAACATTTTATTAGTTAAATCAAAGGTCAAAACTTGGCGCAAAATGCAAAGGGGACCAATAAACCAGTAAACATCAAACTTCTCTCCTTTGGCCCCAACTAGAGGTCCGGTGAGATGACTATACTGCACCGGCACGGAGCGGGATGCAGCTTCATTGACTTACGGCAACTGCCTTTGGGTGAATGACACGTGGGCCCAGGGGGTGGCTGGCCCAGCTATCATACAGCCAAAGGCAGGTGCAGTAGAGGGCCGAGGAGTAGTATGAAATCCTATGCACCTACGCACGCTAACCAAGGGCAAGAGTGATCACTCGAATCGCAAGATCAGTTGACTAGAAGCTAAGCTATACCCATGGAGGCGATGAGCACGAGCATCAGCCGGTTGTGCCAGATGGTCCACGATGCCGGCCTGCGGCTCGGCAATAAGGAACGTCTCCATGTACTATTGCTTGAGGCTGCCAGGGCGAGGGGCCGCTTGGACGACAACTTCGTCTTCTTGTTCGATGAGGTCCTCGTCGGTTTCCTCGACAAGTTCATCATCATCAAGAAGCTCGCGGACGACTTTGACGTATGCCTCCAGCCGACGCGCCCAGGCTTTGCGATGCCCTCCACCCTCAATGGCCACTATGGTGACAACCTCTTCGATGCACTGGTGACCCTGCGACTGCCCGCCGTCACACCGGAGAATGTCCACCTCGAGGTCGCGCTCACCGTGCAATGCCTGGCGCAGCAAGACACCATCGACATAATCACCCACGTCTACGCGCAAATTGTCCACAAGGACTACTACATGCAAGAGGAGGACGATAGGACGCTGGCCTTCTTGGACCACAGGGCAACCTTGGACGACACTGTTCACAAGCACGTCGAGCTCGCCGCCAACGTCGCTGCTCCTAACACGTCGGTTGGTGACCCGGCGCACTAGGGCGTGAGGATGTCGTTGATGGATTCGTATGTATTTTTATCTTTTCGTCAAATCCAAGTAGTAGTATATGATACTACAGCAATTATCTTACCTTTCGCATCAACTTCATAATTTTCGTACGTACTCCATGCATGAACGGCACCAGAACCAAACTTCTCATTACTCTAGGAAAAATCGTTATTTTCTATCTATCGATTGCGCCATGGAGCAGAACCAAATTTTACAAGTTACGAGTTCAAAAGGAAAAGCCTGTCGTGTTCGCGTCGCACCCCCACATGGTTGGTCCGACACGCCGCTCAAGCGGGAATGCGTGCGGTGTTGCATTTTCACTTACATGTGGCACCGCAGTTGAGCAAACCGACTATCGGCAAACCCCCACCCCACCCACCCCGCGATGGCTGAGAAAACAGGAGGGAGAAGAGATGGCTGTAGCATGGACTCCAAGAAAATTGGTGTCGGATGGGACTCGTGTGGGTGGCGTGTGCCGTACTGCTAGACGTGAATGCTAGTTATGGCCCATGCCACCCCACTATATCGATCCTATATCAAGGTACGTAGAACAAATTTCCTGCAGTCCGTGCTTAGCCCTCCTCTATCTCTCTTCTCAGCCAACCAGCGGACGTGCGGAGCCCATCGTCTGTTTGCTCACATGCAGTCCCACATGTCAGTTAAAATGCAAGCGGACCAACTGAACCTGCACATCTTTCACCTCGACGTGCTGGTGATGAAAAACAAATCCAAGAAAGATCTTCGGTGGCTGCTTTTGGAGTTACTCAAGAGTAGTAAGATTCTATTTACAGTTTAACCCAAGATGCACATCTTATGGCTTCAACTACCACTCTATTTTCTTTCATGACACGACCTGGATGCTGGATGTCCCACGTGTCGGCAAAAGGAGGAAGAACCCAACAAAATCTTCGGTTGTGCTCTCGGATTAGACTAGCTATGCTAACTTAAAAAATTTATTGTGTACTCCCTCCGTTCCAAAATACTTGACTTCCATTTGTCCAAAAATGGATGTACCTATATACTAAAACATGTCTAGATACATATATATCTTGACAAATAGAAGGCATGTATTACGCAGCGGAGGGAGTAGAATGGATGCAAGTTTTTGTATTGGGAAGAAGAGTACGTCCATATATTGATAGAGCGCAATTTAGTAGATGTTCTATCACTTTTAGCTAGCATAGAGGCTAGAGATGAGATTAGTGCACTTGTTGATACTCCTACTAGAATAGAGGCTAGACATGAGACCAGATGCAAGGAAGCAATGTCTACTTCTTTACACTTGAAGAAGAAAGAAGCACGCAAGATCAAGCCTCCGTAGATCAACAATGAATGCATCGAGAAGGCACTAATCCAACTTACAGGAGTAGTAAAATGTATTCTTGTGGTTCTTGTTTTCTTTGGTCTTGCTTTTCTAGTCAAACTTATCGTTGGAGTTCGTGCAAAACGGAGGTCCGTTTGGGGTCGTGCGTTGCAGTTGGCCTTACAAGTGGGACCGCAGTTAAGGAAACCGACTATCGGGAAACCCTCACCTTGCCCGTCGCGCGATGGCTGAGTTAGAGAAACGATGAGGTTGAAGAGATTGATCTAGCACGAACTCCAAGAAATATGGTGTCAGATGGAAGTCGTGCTGGTCGCGTGTGCCCATACTCCTGGACGTGAATGCTTGTTATGGCCCATGCCACCCTACTACTCCTACTACTTACTATATAGTACTACTAGTATCGAGGATTCAAGGTGCTGGTTACGTAGTACAATATGGCTACAGTAAAAACACTCGCACGACGCGCGAAGCATGTGAAGCTAGTATAAATAGTGTACTACTATTGTTGATTGGCCTCATCCGATAACCTGTTGCAATGCACGTACAATTATGTATTCGGAAAATATTTTTTTGCCTCGTCGCACCACTCACTCACAGAAGCGACTCGAAAGCCATTCATAAATTTAGTAAGTTTATCACAGGTATATCATTTTATTACATACAACAGGTCATCAACCCACATCAACAACGAGGATACATTATAAATACTAAAGTTTGCACCACACAACAAATAACAAGCAATGAAATGAACTTCAACTCAACCATTCCTCGGCGTTGGAAACGCTTGCTTTGAACCACAAGTGATTCTCTGGGACGGGCCATCCATTGTTGATCTGGAGACCAAACGCGGGACTGATCATCCAGGCGGAAGTGGCCTACTATATCAGTACCAGGGTAGGTAACCACCCAAATGTCTGAGGTATAGACACAGTTGCTTCTCATAAATGGTAGTAACGTTGTGTCAACAACAGTTGGATCGCCTTTCACCATCATTGGATAGTTTTGTCCAAGGAAGAGCGAGTTTTCTCCAAGACTATCAATTCTGTACCAGGGAGAGGGAGTTGGCGCTAGCACACTAGTATCCATGCCGAATACCATGCAATGGGTGTTGGAATAGATCCGGAGAGTGCGACCATGGAAGACTACACCTGCTTCCTTAGCAGTAACATCATCAGTGGGCTGTATGCACACGAGAAGAGGTGATCCATCAGAATTAGTTGCTAGGCGCCAAAGAGTATATGGGCGCTTCTCGTCCTCATGCTCGTGATCATCACCATCGTCATCTCCCCCTTGGTTATAAAAATCTTCAAGTATAGGTGGTGGAATGTTCACAGGACCTTCGAAACACAAGAAGAAGGTTAATTAGTAAAGGGAAACTTGATAACCCGCATGCATGTGGATGAAACAATTATAATTACGGTGGAAGACAAACATACCGAGACAATGAGGATGCCATGCAAAAACAGTGCCACGAGTGGTGGCAGCAAACACAAGGCCCTCGTACTGAATTGCATCACAGTACTCATCCGTGTACAGAAACCGATTTTTGAGCAATATCCATCCAGTCAAACCACCAAGGACGGCAACAAGCTTGTCGAAGATAGCAACAACTTCATAGTTGTTGTAATTCCAAGAGCGGTTGGGAACTCGAGAAATTGCTATCTTCCGTAGAAGATAGTCACCATGATTGTATTTGAACGTGCGTACAATACCGGTGTGCTCAACCTCTGGGCAGTCTGCTGAGATTTTTGGAAGTGGAACCCGGTCACGAGTGTACACATTCACAAGTTCCCACTCGCAGTTGGACCCAATGTAAACAACCCAATCTCCATTTGCGCCTGCCCAAGCCTTGCCCTGAAGGGATGGCATCTTAACATCATACGTATCATTATCAAGCGGCATCAACTTGCACAAGGCGAGGCCTCCGTCGTGACGGCGCCAGTCATCAGGGTCACGGCGAAGAAGATAGGGGAGATCAAACCGCTCCTTGACTCTTGGGTTCCTTGTAATGATGTTGTTAGTTGAGTCAAGAATGGGCTTGAACGAACCTGCCATGCTAGCCGAGGTGATGACGTCGCACCGATCAATGAGTTCGTCCACCACGTCATCTTTCAGATTGGGACAAGAATAACGGGGTCGTTTCCGTCCTGTTCCCTCCATGGAGAAGACGATCGAACAATGGCAGAAGAAAGGGTGAAGGGCTGAAGGAAAATGAAGGAGGGATAGGAAGAGCGTGCGACAACAGTTCCAAATCGAGAGGGAAATGCGAAGAGTCGGTGGACGGTTGCCAGTTTGCCACGGTTCACGAAGGGGCGCCCCGGCCTACACGTCGGTTCGGAAATACTCCTACTACTCGGCGTCGTCTCACTGATATGTTGGAACGGGACCACATGTCAACGGAACATGGTGTGTAATTTCTCGTGCAAAAATGCGATCTGGCCATGTTGGCCCGAGGTGCCGCATTAGTTATCGACCTTTTTTTTATTGGCGTGCCATTCAGTTTTGAAGCACGACTAACTGGTACTGTACGCAGAGAACATATAAACTACTCTACCACTACTCCACCTCCAGTACTAGTAGTATAAAAAAGATATATAGGCTGGAGCTTCAGCGCTTTCTTGCGAAGGGCTGCCCACTTGATTCTCACACTACCACCCTCTCTCCAGATCTAAAATAGACGGCCCCTCTCTCCCTCCTCACCGGTGGTCACCGATCCGCTGGGGAAGAAAAGGATGTGCAGCGTTGACGCACTCGTCGTCGGTGAGCGAGGTCACGCACTGACGACAAGGCAGTCCTCTCAGACCTAGCGCCCGCACGGGATGGCCTCCGTCCCCAAGCTCGCTGTCGTAGTGTGTGCGGAGGACGACGACCACGAGCGAAGCCACTTCCCGTTGTCCCTCAGGTATGCTACCTCTTTTCGAACCATACCCTTGTTCTATTGCCCCATCTGGCACGTCGTTACATGTGGATCTTTTTCCATTCCACCATCTTCCCAATTTGCTATCCTCTGCTCTGCTGGCCACGCAGACGAAAACCATAATTTGCACTATTAAAGGAAACCCTACTTCATGCAGACTAATCCATGTCTGGTTTGAATAAGGAAAGGAAGGGAGACTGTACTGTCCAAGAGAGTAGGCATCGAACCCACATCTAGGTTGAAAAGGGAAAAAATCAGTAGCTAAGGAACAAGTCTCGTGTCTCTTGGTTGAAGAAGGGTAGAAAGGCATGACAACGCAATAGAGAATGACCAGGTCGATCGGTTTGTTGTCCTCACATAGGAAAAAGGTGGCTAAAGAGAACAAAAATGGGACGTAATCCACATATGCTGCCTGTATATTTGTTGCTCTGGGAAACCATACCTCCCTCACCACTCTGCGTCTGTGGAGGTACATCGTACTGGTGCGCCCACTGTCCGAATGGGCCTCCCATGCTCTTATTGCCACTTTTTTTGCTGTTAGTATAATGCCAGCAGTCAAGTCAAGCAATGCTACTGCTAAAGTGATGCCACATTTAACTAATGCCGCCCTCAGTCTAATGCCACCGATAAATTTAAGCAATGCCATTTAATGTCACTGGATTATTTCAGGGTTAGTTGTTGATTGTGGATGTATTAAAGATTTTTCAGCTAAGGCATTCTAATGCTGTTGCACAGCCAGTATACCAATGATGAAACTTGTTACTACCTTCAGAGTTTTGCACTGTCAATGCTTATAGATTACATACATCACTTTCATGAGATAAGTTAATTTTTTTGTACAGTGTCACCAAAATGCCAAGGCGCTGATGTCATTTTATTTTGGTTAAACTGCACAGACAATTATGAAGACAAGAGGAAAGGTCAAGAGTGGGCACCTCCTCCTCCGGCTGTTCTCTTGATTCGTTCGACCAAGTTTTTATGTTTGATCGATTATCAAGATTGGGATAGCAATTTTTAAGTTCCCCCCCGAGTTCGAAATGATATTTACCTTGGAGGTACATGGTTTGCAATTTTTTTTATACTGTCATTAGTTAACAATGCTAGTTACCTTCAGACTTTTGTATTTGGTTTAATGCTCATGCACAGCTAGTATACCAATGCTGAAATTTGTTACCTTTACATTTTTTATTGTTAATTCTTATAGAAACCTTCCAGTGCTAGAGTTTATTGAAATCTGTTCAGTAAAACCATTGTATTGTACCCTGTAATAAACTAACTACTCTACTGTTGCACTAGCCACTTGATTAGTGTATATTTGTAGTATTCGAATGGTGTTGCATTAGCGTATGGACATAAATAAAGTGTGGCAAGCTTTCCCAGATATGTGCTCAAGAAAACTACTACCCGTTTTTCTAAATACTAGACGTTTGGGTACTTTAAAGAACAGAGGGTGTAGAGTTCACTCAAATTATCCTGGTAAAGCTAGTCACACCTTTGTTAGAATTAATGTTCATTATGTTATCGGAGGAGGTCTGTATGTTTGTCTCAAATGCCTGTCGACTACACACCCGACATCATGATGTAATGTTAAGTCATTTCTTTTTGTACAGTGTCACTGAATTGTCAAGGCGGTGATGGCATTTTATTTTAGTAGAACTTCACAAAATTTGCTTAAAAGAAGAGGAAAGGTCGGGAATGGCTCAGTTTTTCAGAAAAAACTATGTATGCCTTCCTGACATCAGCCGCTGTTGCTTTATTTATTCCTTCAAACAAGTGGTTAGAAACAGTCTTGCTACCTTTTCCCATTAAGAAATTGGAATGCTTATATTTGTGAGTCTATGCTTCAACTAGTGCCACTTTTATAGTAATCACACTTTCAATATCTATGCAAACAGGGATGCTCGATTTTAGTGGAATTGCACAAAAAGTCCAACTGGTTCAACATTAGGAGCATGTTTTTTTTCCAAACTTTATATCCAATTGGTGGCACTATGAGCTGTTCATTACGAAGGTACATGGTTTGCTACTATCTTGCTACTCTTTTTGTACTGTCATTAGATAGTAATACTAGTGGTTTGCATGTGAATTTGTTGGCAGGGTGGACCTACATTGGAGGTGCAGGACAAGATTCAATGATTGGATGCTCAATTTCGGTTGTATCGATTTCACCTCTTCCATCACTACGAACATGGCGTGGTATATGTTTACTCGATGCTTGATATTTGTGCAGACAGAGATGTCTGAGCATTGCTATTTTGGTTGAACTGCACAAGAGAATAGTATAGTCACTGCAAGCAGTGCCATTTGAAAATAGACACAAAGATTGGATAGTCACTTCATGGACTACAGAAAAGTAGTACTATACTATTTACTGGCCAACACTAGGTGCTTCATTGCTTTGTTCTTATTATACAATGGGCATCATTTTCCCTAAGTTAAAGTTTGTATTCCGAAAATAGTCTCGCGGTGTGATCGAGAGAAGACCAAATCATATTACAGTGGATGTTCCTCCATCATGTGTGGTTCATTCTCATGGTTCCAACTATTGGTGAAACCATTCAAGTTTGCAAGAGGAATTGTAGACTTCACAAACAAATTTGTCTTTCAGTCTGTACTGAATGTTGGCCAAGAAAAGCATCCATGTTAGTAGGAAGAACAGATGTTTTTTCTAGATCTTTGCTTTTGGAGCTACATATTTGTATATGATATGTGAATCATTGAGAGGCATTAACATTTAATTATTTCTGTTCGCTCAGTGTTTACAAGTTACTGATCGATCACTAGCTAGCCTACAAATGCGCTCCTGGCAGTTTTATTTGCGACGCAAGATGCGAAGTAGAAGTTTTTTAAATAAAAATGCCTACCTCTGAAGAAACTGACAAGCTACACTATCGATCCTACATGGATAAAAATGCCTACCTCTGAAGAAACTGACAAGCTACACTATCGACCCTACATGGATAAATAGTGGATCACGCACGTACTACCTCCTTTCCGGTTTGCAGGGCTCAATTAAATAAACGACCTACTCGATCCTACACGAATAAATAGTGGATCATGCACGTACTAGTACCTCCTTTCCGGTTTGCAGGGCTTAATTCAAACCTCTCACCAGCCAAGGTACTCCCTCCGTCCGGGTTTATTAGTCCCGTGAGCAAAGCAGCAAGACCAAGGCATGGCAATAATTAACGGCGTGCAAAAGTTTAAGCCTAATTAATTCTAGCGATTTAAGTGGCTGCATGCGTGCCCTCGGCTGTGACTCGTTGCATGCTGCTTCATGTACTGCCTGTGAGCATTCTGAGTTCCTGCAGGCAGCCGGCCATAATTAAGGCAACTAAGTGATGCGAAAAAAGATACGCTTTAATAGTTGCGGGCTTTTTAAATCCGTGAAATCATTATTGACAAGGAGGGAGAGGATTCGAGTGCACTCGTTTGACCGCCATGCCGGCGTGCGACCCAGACGGGGCGGGACGGCACAGTCATAATTTCAGTTTCCCTAGTTTTCCACGGCAAGCTGGCGCGCTAAGCCATTATGCATTGAATTCCGATGACCGTCGTGCTACCTTCCCCCTATAAGTACTGTTTCCCAGCCTTCTCCGGTGCCACCGTGACCCAACTCGCCATATCCTCATAAGCCCCCACCGGCCCGACGTCGCTCGCCATGTCCACCATGTCCCCGGCCGTCCACGGTAGGCGACGCCGGAGGCGGTCACCGCCGGAACTAGTGTCCGGTTTTTCACCGGAAGGCAGATGGAGGGAGGAGGCATTCTATCTGTCTTTAGATGGCAATGCGTAGATCGAGGAGTTATTGGAGCGCGACTGCATGGCGGAGGCGCAGGAGTTGTTGGAGCGCGACCGCCTGGCAGAGGAGCAGCGTATCGCCGATTTGCGCCGCCAGCGGGACATGGAGCAGCAGCGCACCGACACTCTGAGTCACGAGCAGAGCGCCCGCAACTGGGCCGACTACATGGAGGCCGGCGCCCGGCAAATAGCCCTGGAGGCCGTCCGGCATGCACGCGTTCGCGACGCCGATTTTTACTACCAGCTCGTCAAGTGGGTTTCCCGCTTGGAAGCCGAAGCTTCAGTGGACCACACCTGCATGGAAAGTGCCAACACGCGCGAGCAACGCGCCCTATCGCACCTCTAGCAAGTCTGAGGCGGGCGCAGGACACCGGTGCCGGCGTTTAGCATGTACCACAGATGGCGGTCGGCATCGTCTAGTTAGCTAAGAGTAAGTTAGTACTTGTCTAGTGGGAGTAGATAATTAACTTGGCTATGATGGTTGTCAACGTGGAAGTTCAGTACTCTATATGTGGATCAGACCTGTTACTTTGCTCCGAATGTTGAACTTTCCGTTTGAACATATGGAATGGGCTGTTATTTTTTAAATGGGTTGTATTTGTCCTCCACGGGTTTGGAGGCTGACTTGTGGGCCTAGCAAGTTTACGCGTACGCAAGGTCATGGCAGTACGCAAGGTCATGGCAGTACGCAAGCAAGTGCCTCCTTATTTCAAGCCAATAAAAAATGGCTCCTCCTAGTGGATTTCTGACATCTGGGTCCCATGCCATTGTCAACGTAGTCAATAAATGAGAGAATTGCATAACGAGTGGCTGGCACCAGGGACCCAGCAGCTCGCCCAGTTATTTTTGTTTTGGGTTAATTTGATAAATGCCTCCGAGAAATGCCATTGCAATTTCTAAACTTTGAAAAATGCCATTTCATGCCATTTCTAGTGGCATTTTTTGAAGTCTGGAGTGGCGTTTTTCAAAGTTTGCAAACTAAAGTGGCGTTTTTCAAAGTTTGCAAAAATTGCAGTTGCATTTTTCAAAGTTTCGAAATTGCAGTGGAATTTTTATGAATAGCCATAATTGGAGTGGCATTTATCTAATTTGTTTTTGAGACGGAAGCAGGGTGTCAACTGGGCTGTGCGGGACACTCTGGCATGTCTAGGCAGCCTTTTCTTTTATGTTTACCACAGACCAGCCCAGTAGTTTTTTTTCTTTCTGAAAATGGCTAGCCCAGTTTTTTTGTGATTTGTCAAGTAAGTCACTTTATCAGGCATGTTGGGCTGCAAATCTTTCAAGACGAGGAGAGCTTCATTCGGCTGGCCGAGAAAATGGCCTATCAATAATGAGAAATGGGTTGTACATTTTTAAAACACATCAAACTGGCAATTATTTTCAAATATCTTTTTTTCATTTCAAGATTTTAAATTGCATTGATTTTTATGCGTGGACAATTTATTGGATTTTATATTGATATACATTTATTTTTTAAATCACTCTGAATGTGACTCGAAGTTTCAGGATTAAGAACAGTTCAGACCGCACTCACATATGCAAAATTTCGTATAATTTTTTAACCGTGGCCACAATATGGGATGTAATGCTAACAAAAAGAATATGGGCTCCCAAAAAACCCGTAAGAATTAGCAAATGGGCTGTAAACTATTTGAAATAATGGCAGATGGGCTATATGTTGTTTTCCACAGATTTGAGGCTTTCCACAGATGGCGTGTATACTGTTGGACGTCCATCCAACGGCCGTCTCAAACAAGCGCCGGCGGGACTGCCTGCTCCCTCCTCCCCGCGGCCGGCTGTGCTGCCACGTAGGCCTCACCGCCCCACCGTACTCCCATCCCTGGCCAAGCCATCCCTCTACTCACCCACAGTCCCACACCTGCTTTTATTCTCCGGCGACGGCAGACGAACCAGTAAACCCTCGTATAGTTGTACCCCCCTCCGTGTGGGAAACAACTGCCGAGTCTTCCCTGCCTCCGTGTCGTTCCCTTCCTAGGCCTCGCCGTCGTCCACCGCCCTGGTGCTTTCGGCGTGGCATGGTCAACCTGGTCAATGACCGACATGCATCTGAAGTGTACTGTACGTGGATAGGCTGACAGCTGGGTCCATGGCCACACGCAAGGAAATGCCTCCTTATTATGCGCAAAATAATAATTCCTCCACCTGACATCTGGGACCCACCGAAAGGGCCTCTGTATTTCTCGAAAAAAACGTCACCGCCGCTGACAGCTCGGACCCACCAGCTATATCTACGCACGCAAGGAAGTGCCTCCTTATTACGCCCAAAAAAATAATACTCCCCCTGCTAGCTGGGACCCAGTATAGTGGGCCTACTAAGTTGACGGGGACGAAGGGCTTTGTCAACTTACTCAATATGCACGATTCTAGCTCGACTGACCATACGATGTCCATCCAACGGCCGTAGTGCTTCTTCAACCTCTGGTCTTCTTGCTCCAGCCGCCCAAAGCAGCGCCGGTCGTGCCGCCTGCACCTGCCTCCCGTGGCCGGCTGTGCTACCGCGGAGGCCTCACCGCCCCCATACTACTCCCACCGCTGGCCAGGCCATCCCTACACTCCACTCACCCACACCCCCTGTTATTCTGCAGCGACGGCAGGGCAGCCGAACCAGTGAACCCTCGTACTCCTCTCCGCGTGGGCATCCACTGCCGCGTCTTCCCCGGCTCCGCGTCATCCCCTTCCTAGGCCTCATCGTCGTCCACTGCCATGGTGCTTCTTGGCGCGGCATGGTCAATGTGGTTAACGACCGAATTCCATCGGAAGAATACTGTACGTGGAGAGGCTGACAGCTGGGTCCACGGCAGCCGCAAGGAAGTGCCTCCTTATTATGCGGAAAATAATTATTCCTCCACCTGACAGCAGGGACCCACCGGCCGGGCCACCAGTATTTCACAAAAAAAAGTTTGCCCCTGACGGCTGGGACCCACCCGACGGGCCACCGTATTTCGCGAAAAAAAAGTTCCCCCTGCTGTCAGCTCGGACCCACCGGAAGTGCCTCCTTATTATGCACAAAAAAATGAATATCCCCCTACTAGCTGGGACCCACCCTATTGGGAGGCTGACTTGTGGGCCTACTAAGTTGACCTGGACGGAGGGCTTTGTTAACTTAGTCAATATAAACGATTCTAGCTCCAGTGACTGTACGATGTCCATCCAACGGCCGTAGTGCTTCTTCAACCTCTGGTCTTCTTGCTCCAGCCATCCAAAGCAGCGCCGGTCGTGCCGCATGCTCCTGCCTCCCGAGGCCGGATGTGCTGCTTCGGAGGCCTCACCGCCCCCTACTATTCCCACCAGTGGCCAGGCCCTACGGCGACGGCAGCCTCACACCGCAGCCGAACCAGTGAACCCTCGTACTCCTCTCCGCGCGGGCTTCCTCTGCCGCGTCTTCCCCGGCTCCCCGTCGTCCCCTTCCTAGGCCTTGCCGTCGTCCACCGCCCTGGTGCTCTCGGTGCGGCGTGGTCAACATGGACAAGGAACGACTTCCATCGGACGTGGATTGTATGTGGAGAGGCTAACAACTGGGTCCACGGCCACAGCAAGGAAGTGCCTCCTTATACGCGGAAAATAATTATTCCTCCACCTGACAGTGGGGACCCACCGGACGGGCCACCGTATTTCGTGAAAAAAAACGTTTCCCCCCTGACTGCCGGGACCCACCAGCTACACCTTCACACGCAAGGAAGTGCGTCCGGGCAAAAAAAACGATTCACCCCCTTACTGCTGGGACCCACCAGCTACATCTTCGCACGCAAGGAAGTGCGTTCGGGCAAAAAAAACGATTCACCCCCCTGACTGCTGGGACCCACCAGCTACATCTTCGCACGCAAGGAAGTGCGTCCGAAAAAAAATGATTCGCCCCCCTGACTGCTGGGACCCACCAGCTATATCTTCATAGGCAAGGAAGTGCCTGACAGTCGGGACCCACCTGATCGAAGCATACGTAGCGCTGTCATTCTGGGCGCGCACGTGTCGTAGTAGAGGCACGCACGTGTCGTAGTAGAGGCGCGCACGTGTCGTAGTAGAGGCGCGCACGTAGCATGGACACGTACTTACAGGGGAGAGAGTGCAAGAAAGAAAATACGGCCACGTATGTACATACGGGCAGGGTCTTGAACGCCTACTCGCGCATACGCATGGCTGGGTCGGAATAGAGAAACAGCATCGTGGTCATGTTCATGGGGAGCCAACTGGCTGGGTTGGATTGGAATGCGTGGTCGTGTTCATCGGGAGGGCTTGGACGGAACAGGCAATGGAAACGAGGCCTGGCGTACCGCACAATGGAGGAAACGGACCTCCTACATTCGGAACGGGGTCCTGTTGATCGGGAGGGGTGTGGCGTACAGCAAAATGGAGGAAACGGACCTCCTACGGTCGAAACGGGGGTCCTGTTGATCGGGAGGGGTGTGGCGTACCGCAAAACGGAGGAAATGAACCAACTACGATCGACACGGGGGTCCTGTTGATCGGGA
>NC_041385.1:404547723-404579823 GCF_002162155.2 Triticum dicoccoides | reverse complement strand
CAATCGATCGGCCTCAGTTAGCAGCAGTAGCAAAGGAATCGCTCGATCGGGCTCAGTTAACAGCCATCGATCGATCGCTCGGGTTCAGTAACGCGTAGCCTGCAGTGCAATCGCTCGGGTTCAGTTAGAGCCCAACGCCTTGCTCGGGTTTAGTTAGAGCCGACGCCTCGGACACACGCGCGTACATGTACGAGCGAAACGCGCATCGCTCGGCCCCCGACCTGCCAATGTAACCGGCAACTCCCCGAAATTTTCCTCCCCCTCGCTTCTACCATGGTTTTTTCCGTCATGGACGGCCCAAAGAATGTCATGCAGCTACGTCTCCGGCCCGCCCAGGACGAAAAGCCCATTTTCTATCATGATTTTTTGTCATAGAAGTAGGAGCCCACCACATCTATGATGATACCTGGTTTTGTCACAATTATCGTCATATAAGTGTCATATGTATGACAGAAAAAAAATTCGTTTGGCCCAAAATGTCACGGATGTGTCTTTTTTTGTAGTGAGACTTCTACACTGCAAATGTCCCTGCTCATCTTCACTACAAGGAACATATTGTACTACTATCATACTCCCTCCGTTCCAAAATATAAGTCTTTGTTTTTAAGAGTAATATAGATGTGATAATATAAGAAAAAATGGAGAATATTTAAGATAAGATGAAGAGTGATACTAGATAACCAAGTAGCTACAAATGTAAGTACAGTGATACAGGCAAAAGGTACAGCCAGGAGCAATGCACAGCTAAACTTCTTCAGTACCATTGGTGTTATCCAACCTTATGGTAAGAGTAAATATAGATCTGATGTGTAGAAAATGGAGGGCAAAGGAAAATAAGTTGCAAAGTGATGGTACATGAACAATTACCTATCAATATAAGTACACTGATAAAGGACAACAAGTACTTACAAGAACAATGCAGAGCTAAAAAAGTTTCATTGACATTGAATATATTATACACTAATGCAGAGATAATTTGGAGCAAACAATTGATAAGCAAGTTGTCGGTGTCAAAACCGGCGGATCTTGGGTAGGGGGTCCCGAACTGTGCGTCTAGGCGAATGGTAACAGGAGACAAGGGACACAATGTTTTACCCAGGTTCGGGCCCTCTTGATGGAGGTAAAACCCTATGTCCTGCTTGCTTGATATTGATGATGTGAGTATTACAAGAGTAGATCTACCACGAGATCAAGGAGGCTAAACCCTAGAAGCTAGCCTATGGTATGATTGTTGTTCGTCCTATGGACTAAAACCATCCGGTTTATATAGACACCGGAGAGGGCTAGGGTTACATAGAGTCGGTTACAATGGTAGGAGATCTACATATCCGTATCGCCAAGCCTGCCTTCCACGCCAAGGAAAGTCCCATCCGGACACGGGACGAAGTCTTCAATCTTGTATCTTCATATCTTGGAGTCCGGTCGATGATGATAGTTCGGCTATCCGGACACCCCCTAGTCCAGGACTCCCTCAGTAGCCCCTGAACCAGGCTTCAATGACGACGAGTCCGGCGCGCATACTATCTTCGGCATTGCATGGCGGGTTCCTCCTCCGAATAATTTATAGAAGATTGTGAACACCAGGATAGTGTCCGGCTCTGCAAAATAAATTCCACATACCACTGTAGAGAGAATAATATTTACACAAGTTCAATCTGCTGACGTATTTTGTGGCGTGACGTCACACCACAACCAAGTCTTTACTCGAATCGTTTTTATTATACCACCTCCGCGCGTTTAGCGAAGCGGTTTCCTTGGCACGTCTTGTCGAAGCAGAGATCGTGTTCCCCTTATTCCGGGATTCTCATCAATACGGACGTGGGCAACCCAACCGCGCCCGTTGCCACGCCCCCTCCATCGAAGGCGGGTTCCAAACGGTCACGGGGACGGCTCTTGGTATTCTCCCTCTTTATAATGAGACCAAAGTCCGTTCTTTTTCTTCAATCCTCAATCGAATCCGCCCCTCGCCCCGAGTTCCAACACCCAGGGCTCCAGATTCGGGTACTTTCGACCTTCGACAATGTCCGGCTCCGACCTACGAGGCCGGTGGATGCCCTCCTCCGTCACGGAAGAGGGCGTGCTAAAGCTGAGAGATGCCAGGTACTTAACCTACAAGATTTCGCATAGGTTGCCTGCCCAAGGGCAAGTTATTCCTACTCCCGAGCCCGGCGAGAGTGTCGTGTTCGTGTCTCACCTCCGTCGGGGTTTAGGCTTCCCGATGGATCCCTTCGTGAGGGGGCTCATGTTTTACTATGGGCTGGAATTCCATGACTTGGCTCTGGAGTCCATCCTCCACATCTCATCATTCATTGTCGTCTGTGAAGCCTTCCTCCGCACTACCCCTCACTTCGGCTTGTGGCTCAAAACCTTCAACGTGGAGCCAAATATGATTGAGGGGCGTCAGGCAGAGTGTGGCGGGGCGGTTATAAGCAAGAGGGCTGATGCTCCATGGCCCGAGGGCTCTTTTCAGGAGGAGCTCGGCTTGTGGCAACAGGAGGGGTTCTATATCACCGCTCCCAGGGGCAGCAGGCAGAGGCCGCCGCTCGCCTTTTGCCCGGGCCCTCCACAACGGCTAATGTCATGGGTCAACAAAGGGCTTGACTGGGGGGCGTCCAAAGACGTACCCCTGTTGCAGGGCCGGATTCAAGACCTCCAAGAAAGGGAGATCAATCTGGTCGTAGTGACACAGGTTATGCTGATCCGGTGCCTTCTGCCCTGCAAACGTCGCCCCCTCCGCCTGTGGGAATTTAATCCGGAGGGACCATGAGCTCTGCAACACTTCATGGGTTTGACACCCGTGGAGATGTACAAACTGTTCTTCGGATCACAAGAGATGCGTCCGGACTTGACCGAGGACGCTGGCCTAAGCTGCAATCGCCCGGATACTCAAGTAAGTAGCCCTGTGTCCGGACACATTGTCTATTTATTTATCATGGGTTTGCCTTTTAACCAGCTATCCCTTGGACAGGAGTGGATAGCGCAAGCAAAACTGATACGGTGTCCGGCCCCCCTCCCTGAGACCACGCCGGATCCCGTGTTAATCAAAATGTAGGAGGTTGCACCTTCGGAGGAGGGCGAAGGGGGGCACAGGGAAACTACCACCTCTGCCAAGGAGGCTTTCAGTAAGGGGGGAATCGAGAGTCCCTCCCTCCAGGGGGAGAAGAGGACCGCTTCCGAAGACCCGGAGGCCAAGACCTCAAAGCGGGGAAAGAAATCTGCACCGGAAGGTCCTGTGCCAGGAAGAGCCCCGGCCGCACAGTCTCCCCAAAGGAATCAACCCTCCAGCGAGTCGTAAGTAAAAAGGAGGAGTTTTGTAATAGGGGACATTCCTACTTTATTTCTAAGGGTAACCGAAGTTTTCACCTTGTAGTTCGGATCTCAGCCCTTCTCAGCAGAGCTCATCTTCGGGGGACCTTCGTCCGGAGATGATGGAGAGCGAAACGCCTCCATCTGCCGCCCCGTCGGGCGGGGCGGACGACCCTGAGGTGTCGTCACGGAGGGTCTCCCCGAGTCTGGCGGGGCCGGGGAGTTCGGCACCCACTGGAGTACGGCCGGTGGAGCTGCAAGATTTGCTCGAGAGGGCGTCTATCTCAGAAGATCACCGCACATTAATGAGTATGGTGATTGAAAGGATCTCATCCGCCGAGAGCGGGTTGCATGAGGCCGTCGGAAGTTTGCTGATGGGGTTTGAGGTACGCAAAAAATGACATACCTTTTGACAGTTTTGCACATGGAGTGCGCCCTGTATAGATAGTAGCCCTTGAGACTTGGTATGCTGTCGAAAGCGACAGCGTGCTGAGGATCATAATCTCAGTTATAGAATGTCGCCTTTCCTATGCAAGTGGCGGAACGTTCGGTGGCCATCCGGACTGATGGAGTTGCCGAGCTGAAGCGGCAACTCGACGTTGCGGATGCGGACATCGCGCTGGTCAATAAACGACTTGACGAGTCACAAGGTAGGTGGTTTCTCCGCGGTCACCTAGTAAGGGAGCTGATGCCCATTCCTTACAATTTGTATGCTTGATGCAGATGGTGCCGCTGCTGTGGAAGACCTTCGAGCAGAGCTTGCTCAAGCCAAGGAGCAAGCCAGGAAAAGTGATGCGGCTGCCTGGAAGGCAACGGAAGAGCTAAAAGTCGAAAAGGTTGCTCACTGCCGAAGCAGGGAGGAGATGGCCGGAATGGCCGTGAAATTAAAAGATGCTACTGACCGCTATGAGGTTCTTGAAAGAGAACGCCGAGCGGAGCAAGAGGACCTAAAGAAGGCCGCCGCCGAAGCCAAGGATGCCTGTTGTGCGATGCGGGCTATGAAGGAGGAACTGCGTTAGGCCGGAGACATTGCGGCTGGAAAGCCCTTTCTACTGCGTAGGAAGTTCACGGATCTGAAGTATGCTCAGTTGGGCCAATTGTGGGGTGCGGAGGATCCTTATCTGGATTTGGCGGCGAGTGCGGCGGACGCAGTCGTGCACTTCCGAAGCCAGAAGGATCACGAAATGGAAGAGCTTTTCTGGTCTCAATTCCATAGTCCGGAGTGTCCACTTCCGTTGACTGATCGGTTGGCTGAGTGGGCTGAGCTGAATAGATTGTCCGGACTTGCCATGACGGATGTGGTGGCTCATCTGTGGCCAGAAAGGCCCAAGCCGGAGAGTTATTTTGGCTTGTTGCAGCAATTCCTTGGGGCGGTGCCGCATATCGAGGCGATGAAGCGGTCGGCATGCATAGAGGGTGCACGGATGGCTCTCGCCCATCTTAAGACATACTGGGCGAAGATGGATGCCACCGATGTTGCATCCCGGGGTTCGGACAAAAGCCGATTACCCGCCGAGCACTATTTTGAGGAAGTCCTGCATGGCGCTCGTTTAATAGAGTCGCAGTGCTCGAAAGATGTTATGTTCAAATGACATGTATGATTTGTGAGATCATGTTTATAATGTAATGGCTTTTTATACTTGTGCGTTCAAGTATTGAACTATCTCCTGTGCGGCCGTATATGTATGTATAACCTGAAAGATGGCAGTCTTTGGCTTCAGCCCCCACGCACATGGTGCGGGGGTGTTTGCAATAAAAAAGCACTTTTTCACACTTAATCAAACGTCTTGGTCCTTTGAAGGAGGTGATAGCATAGCAAACTAGGCAACTGGACTATAATGCTTTATCACTTTCACTTAGCCATAGAAGCTCGATGGTGGGGCTACTATATAGCCCCTAGAGGCACCGCGCTCTCCGAACTTGGGGCACGTATGTGCCTGACCGGGAAGCGGTCCTTCGTCAAAGCGGAGGAATTCTAAACATTCCAGTAGTCGATCGAGTGGTTGACCAGTCTCTCGCTATATCATAACAGTCAGTTTTCGGCTTTCTCTACTGAGGTGCTCGCCCGGCCGAACTGGGGCACAATCGCAGTAGTTCTCCTTGTGCCGCGTTAGCCGATGGAGCGGAACGTAAGGCAGCAAAACACAGGAGCCGGGCAAACCCAACATTTGACCAAAGACATGATTCGGAGCTGATGCATATAGGGCCTAACTCGAGACGCCGAACACTCCCTGAGGTATTTGGTCTTTATGATACCGGGCAGAACAATGCCCTAAGCCCCTAGTGTCTAGGTACGAGCGAGAACTTCTGACGCGGCCGATGCCAAAACGCCAGCCTCCTCCTCAGTTATGGTGGGAAACCAGGGGATGTGTATCAACAAGAGACAGTAAGAAAGGATTACGCAGGGTCTTAATCTGAAAAGAATCCTTGCAACGGGTCCCTACTGCACGTCTGCGCCTGTGTCTCCGTTGTGCTGTATCCTGGACGGGTGTAGCACGTGCTTCATCTGTAAAAGAGAAGAACTTAGTTTGGAAAAAATATCGTGCAAAAGATGTATTTAAAATAAAGTATGATTTGGAAGATGAATAAAGTTGAGCTTTATTGGCTCTCATTGTTTATACGTGCAGCCCCTTGTAAAGAGGTATGCGGCTGGGAAGCCCCTTGTTTATTCATGCCGGACTCGCCTAACCGTGTCCGAGGTCTGAATGACCTGTTTTTAGGGGCTTTGACCAGCAAGGTTGGATTAGTGTGTGGCTGTCAAGGCAGTCTCACGTTTTTCGTTGTCGAGGAACACTCGGAGTTACCCTTTAATGTGATTATGCCGCGTGGACCGGGCATTTTAAGCGTAAGAGACGCGTAATTTGGTATTGCGTTAAAGCGGGCGAAAGCTTCGCGTCCCAGTAGTGCTTCATGGCTACTTTTGAATGGGGCGATATGGAAAATGAGCTTTTCACGACGGAGGTTGTCGGATGAACCGAACACGACCTCTAGTAGTATAGAGCCTGTACAATGGGCGTAAAGGCCTGGCGTCACTCCTTGGAAGGAAGTGCTGCTACGGTGAATTTTGGTAGGGTCTATCCCCATTCTGTGGATGGTTTCCTGGTATATCATGTTTATATCGCTGCCGCCATCCATTAGGACTTGTGTGAATTGTAGTCCGTTGATTATGGGATCCAATACCAAAGCAGTCCCTCCTGCGTTTCGAACACTTCTGGAGTAATCCTGATGGTCGAAAGTAATTGGTTTAAACATCCAATTTCGGTACTCTGCTGGGGTGGACCGTGCGGCGCGTGTTTTAGCAGGTGTCGCACTATTTTTCCTTGTTATCACATGAAGTGAGTACACTGTTTTGACTTCTAGTGGGAAAGTCTTCTGTTTTCCGGCGTGCTGCTTGTGGGGTTCGTCGTCTTCGCTTGGTGTGTCGAGCCCGTTGTGTTCGGCGTTAAGTCGGCTGGACTGCTTGAAGACCCAACAATCTCTGTGGGTATGGTTTGCAGGCTTCCCGGTGGTACTATGGATTTGGCATATCCTATCCAAGATTTTGTTTAGGTTGGATAGCTCATCACTGTTGTCCTTAAGAGGTAGTGTTTTATTATTCGGCCGAGAGCTTTTGAACCCGGCGTTGACCGCCGTGCTATTTGGGCCATTTTCCTTATTCCGGCGCTGATCTTTTCTGCGTTGTGATTTCCCATTTCCATCCCTGACCTCGGATGTACTCGGGTCGCTGGTGCTGCATCTTGCCAGCCAGCTATCTTCCCCCGCGCAAAAGCGGGTCATGAGGCTTGTTAGCGCGGCCATTGTTCTTGGTTTTTCCTGGCCGAGGTGTCTGGCAAGCCATTCGTCTCGGACGTTATGTTTAAAGGCTGCTAAGGCTTCGGCGTCTGGACAGTCGATTATTTGGTTCTTTTCGGTGAGGAAGCTGTTCCAGAATTTGCGTGCTGACTCTCCGGGCTATTGAGTTATGTGACTTAAATCGTCTGCATCCGGAGGACGGACATAAGTCCCTTGAAAATTTGGTCGAAACGCATCCTCGAGCTCTTCCCAACTTCCAATGGTATTTTCTGGGAGGCTTTTGAGCCAATGCCGAGCTGGCTCTTTGAGCTTGAGGGGTAGGTATTTTATGGCATGGAGATCGTCTCCTCTGGCCATATGTATGTGTAGGATATAATCCTCAATCCAGACTCCGGGGTCTGTTGTTCCGTCATATGCCTCTATGTTTACGGGTTTGAATCCCGCTGGAAATTCATGATCCAGTACCTCATCGGTGAAACATAGTGGGTGTGCGGTGCCCCTGTACTTAGGTGTGTCGTTGTCTTCAAACACTCGGCGGGTTGTGTTGCTCCCTGGAGTCTTCTTTTTTGGCCCATAGATGGACCTGACCAGGCCATCCTTTTTGCGACAATCCTTATGTGGATCGTGTGTCGGCTTGTGTGTGGCGCCGCTTGCCGCTCTTAGCCTGTCATCTGGTCATCTATCCGGCCAGGCGGCCTCTTTCTTTTTTGACTATGGGGGCTCTACGACCTCCTCGTCAAATTCGGGCAACAGCTTGTGCTTCGGGTAGCTCTTTGCCTGGTGACTATCGCCGTATTTATCTGCGGTATTGAGTACTTTGCTCTATCTCATTCTGAGTGTGTCCTCCGCTGTTTTGAGCTTCCTCTTTTGCTTCTTCAAACTTCTTGCAGTGGCGACGAGCCTTTTATGAAGGTTCTTATGCTCCGGTGATGTGTCCGGCGTGAGATTGTCTGGATTGTTGTTTTCGCTGGGGATGTGTTGCTTGTCCAATTCATCCTGTTCGGATGGTTGCTTGGTGGCATGTTCGTCGCCCACTGCTTCGCCCTGCTCTAAGGCTGGGTCAGTATGGGTGCCATTGTTATCGAGGCGGGACTTCGGGCCGCGCTTGCGTCGCCGTTTTGGTTGTTTGTCGGGGGAGTTGTCCTTCGCCACGTCCCGTTGTTCCTCGTTATTGCTTCCTTTTGGTGTATCCACCATGTATACATCGTGAGTTGAGGTGGCTTTCCAGTGCCCAGTAGGCGCTGGTTCTTGGTCGTCTCCGGCATCGTCGTCCATACCGTCGATGTCTTCGGAGTCGAAGTCTAGCATGTCGGTTAGATCGTCGACAGTGGCTACTAAGTGGGTGGTGGGTGGGCCTTGAATTAATTTGTCGTCCGCATCCCAACCGTCCTGACCGCAGTCCGGCCAGGTCTCTCCTGAAAGGTGAGTGTTGAAAGATGTCCGCAGCGGTGAACTCCATGATCGGCGCCCAATCGGATTCGATTGGAGGGGGCGCGGGAGGTTCGGAGTCCGGCGAGGAGTCCGGCACCTCGGAGTCACGAGCTTCACAAGGGATAAGGTCAGTATTCGGCTCCATCGCCGTAGAGGTTGCAGCCCCCGAGGCGGTGTCTAGCCACCCGTCCTCGATCTGCGTAGCCGGCTCCGAATTGAGGGTCGGAGCGGACTCGTGTGCGGCCTGCAGGGCACTGTCCGGCTGCAGAGCTAAATCATGCCCATCGTGACAGTGCAGCGCGCTTGGCTGTGGCTCGAATCCATCGAAGATCAAGTCTCCGCGGATGTTAGCCGTGAAGTTCAAACTTCCAAATCTGACCTGACGGCCACGGGCGTAGCTTTCGATCTGCTCCATATGGCCAAGCAAATTGGCCCGCAGTGCAAAGCCGTCGAATACGAAGATCTATCCGGGGAGAAAAGTCTCACCCTGGACTGCGTCGTTGTTGACGATCGAAGGAGCCATCGAGCCTATCAGTGACGACACAGAGGAACTCTCAATGAAAGCACCAATGTTGGTGTCAAAACCGGCGGATCTCGGGTAGGGGGTCCCGAACTGTGCGTCTAGGCGAATGGTAACAGGAGACAAGGGACACGATGTTTTACCCAGGTTTGGGCCCTCTTGATGGAGGTAAAACCCTACGTCCTGCTTGATTGATATTGATGATGTGGGTATTACAAGAGTAGATCTACCACGAGATCAAGGAGGCTAAACCCTAGAAGCTAGCCTATGGTATGATTGTTGTTTGTCCTATGGACTAAAACCATCCGGTTTATATAGACACCGGAGAGGGCTAAGGTTACACAGAGTCGGTTACAATGGTAGGAGATCTACATATCCGTATCGCCAAGCCTGCCTTCCACGCCAAGGAAAGTCCCATCCGGACACGGGACGAAGTCTTCAATCTTGTATCTTCATAGTCTTGGAGTCCGGTCGATGATGATAGTTCGGCTATCCGGACACCCCCTAGTCCAGGACTCCCTCACAAGCTATCATGCATATTGTTGTCACATAATGAACCAGGTATGTATGCAAGTACAGTGATACAGGACAACGGATACTAACAAGAGCAAATTAGAGGGTAGCATATTTGCGATATCCTGTCATTCTTTTCAAACCGGAATTCTTCTTCGAGCAGATTTCCTGCAAAAAAGATCCGTAAGGCACATGCGGAAAAGTATAAGTTCAAATTGTCATGTGATTTCATAGACAGTACCACATCCTGGGAACGAGACCAGTGCATAACAAGGTTTTTCCATTCAATATCTTCTAAATTTAGCACAGGAAACTTCACCGGAAATTCATTTATAGACTTGCCATCAAAGTGTGATTTCCTCAAGTAACACCGATACTGCTGCAATGCTTCCTTGAAAAGCACAAGCAAGCTTTGCTCATCATGACTATCCAGATTGATGCTCGCCTACTTACAACAATGTAACGTAAATCATTGATGTGTTCAATTAGCAGAAAACAGGAAAATAATAACCATGAATAATAGCACTTACACGTAAGTTGGACACGAAGATGTGAAAATGGTGTTTGTCTTCACTATAATCTTCCCATGATGGGAATATATGCACATAGTCCCTAACAACATTGAAAGCATTGTCTTTTAAACTGGGAATAACTGGAATGGGGTTCCAATCTACAGCAATTGGCCGTCTCTGCAGTTGGAATAGGTCTTCGGCAGTTGGACTTGCTGTACTTTTTGCTGCAGTGGTATTTTTTTGTGGTATGGTTGGTGCTATGGCAACTGAAATCGGTATACCTTTTGCTGGAGTGCAGGTCCTGTGTGGTGGGGTTAGTGGTGTGGCCAGTGAAGTATGGGTACAGTCTGCTGGAGTCGGTCCTATGTTTTGTGTCACTGGTTGTACAACCAATATAAGTGGGGTGCTGTTTGATTTCTCCGGCACCACCACGTTTTTCAAGGACTTTGCTGGTGCTCCTTCAGGTTCGGGAATCACCCTCTTCCTTTTTGATGTCTGATGCACAAGAACATCAATTGAGTGAAAAAATATGGTATGCTGACAAATGGAATATGTATTGATAATGGATGGGCATGGCATCTCGACATATATGATGAGTAAACTAAGCAGATGGCGGTGCAACAAAGTAGAAGAAATGCAGGACAACATATGCAAGATATGTGCAATCAATAGAACCTTGCCAAATTAGAACAGGCACCTTGATGGGTGAACAGGACATGCCATCTGCCTTTGACTCCTCGAGGTTAGAATAGTCATTAGGATCATATTCTGAACAAGAATCAACAGGTGGGGAGCGTATGAGTTTCATTGCATCCAGAATGGCACTCAATGCCTTGGTGCCAATTTTGTAAGTCATTGCAGTGTTTAGCTTCAAGAGTGGACTGCTGCTAGTGCGACCCAAAGCAGCTACACAGATCATAGTGTAGATATAACGGGAAAACCATAAGCATTAGAGTAAAATCAGCAAAGTGCAACTTGTTGGAATATATGTGCTAGTATTTCCGGTACGGCTAGAAAGGCTTCGAATACCAGCTCTCTTCAACTGAAGGTGTGGTACTATTAATATCAATGTAACTCTCAAAGGAGACACAGCTCCCAGTATTTCCTTGCTATTCTATAGGATTCAAGTGGTCAGGCCACTACAAATCCTATTCCTATGTTTACAAAATCCTACAAATCAAAGAGGCCCGAAGAGTTCAAAGTGTCCATCACAACCTACCGTATAGACCTCTATACTGCAAATGTCCCTGCTCATCTTCACTACAAGGAACATACTATACTACTATCATACTCCCTCCGTTCCAAAATATAAGTATTTGTTTGTTAAGAGTAAATATAGATGTCATAATATAAGAAAAAATGGAAAATATTAAAATAAGATGAAGAGTGATGCTACATAACCAAGTAGCAATAAATGTAAGTACAACGATACAGGCAAAAGGTATAGCCAGGAGCAATGCACAACTAAACTTCTTCAGTACCATCGGTGTTATCCAATCTTATGGTAAGAGTAAATATAGATCTAATGTGTAGAAAATGGAGGGCAATGGAAAATAAGTTGTAGAGTCATGGCACATGAACAATTACCTGTCAATATAAGTACACTGATAAAGGACAGCAAGTACTTACAAGAACAATGCAGAGCTAAAAAATTTCATTGGCATTGAATATATTCTACACTAATGTCACAATTCATACAGATCAGATAATTTGGAGCAAACAATTTATAAGCAAGCTATGATGCATACTGTTGTCACATAATGAACCAGGTATGTATGCAAGTACAGTGATACAGGACAACAGGTACTAACTAGAGCAAATCAGCGGGCAGCATATTTGCGATATCCTGTCGTTCTTTTCAAACCAGAATTCTTCTTCGAGCAGATTTCCTGCAAAAAAGATCCATAAGGCACATGCAGAAAAGTATAAGTTCAAATTTTCATGTGATTTCATAGACAGTACCTCATCGTGGGAACGAGACCAGTGCATAACAAGGTTTTTCCATTCAATGTCCTCTAAATTTAGCACAAGAGACTTCACCGGAAATTCATTTATAGACTTGCCATCAAAGTGTGATTTCCTCAAGTAACACCGATACTGCTGCAATGCTTCCTTGAAAAGCACAAGCAAGCTTTGCTCGTCATGACTATCCAGATTGACCCTCGCCTACTTACAACAATGTAACGTAAATCATTGATGTGTTCAATTAGCAGAAAACAGGAAAATAATAAACATGAATAATAGCACTTACACATAAGTTGGACAGGAAGATGTGAAAATGGTGTTTGTCTTCACTATAATCTTCCCATGATGGTAATATATGCACATAGTCCCTAACAACATTGAAAGCATTGTCTTTTAAACTGGGAATAACTGGAATGGGGTTCCAATCTGCAGCAATTGGCCGTCTCTGTAGTTGGGATAGCTCTTCGGCCGTTGGACTTGCTGTACTTTTTGCTGCAGTGGTATTTTTTGTGGTATGGTTGGTGCTATGGCAAATGAAATCGGTATACCTTTTGCTGGAGTGCAGGTCCTGTGTGGTGGGGTTAGTGGTGTGGCCAGTGAAGTATGGGTACAGTCTGCTGGAGTCGGTCCTACGTTTTGTGTCACTGGTTGTACAACCAATATAGGTGGGGTGTTGTTTGATTTCTCCGGCACCACCATGTTTTTCAAGGACTTTGCTGGTTCTCCTTTAGGTTCGGGAATCACCCTCTTCCTTTTTGATGTCTGATGCACAAGAACAGCATTTGAGTGGAAAATATGGTATGCTGACAAATGGAATATGTATTGATAATGGATGGGCATGGCATCTCGACATATATGATGAGTAAACTAAGCAGATGGCGGTGCAACAAAGTAGAAGAAATGCAGGACAACATATGCAAGATACGTGCAATCGATAAAACCTTGCCAAATTAGAACAGGCACCTTGATGGGTGAACAGGACATGCCATCTGTCTTTGACTCCTCGAGGTTAGAATAGTCATTAGGATCATATTCTGAACAAGAATCAACAGGTGGGGAGCATATGAGTTTCATTGCATCCAGAATGGCACTCAATGCCTTGGTGCCAATTTTGTAAGTCATTGCAGTGTTTAGCTTCAAGAGTGGACGGCTGCTAGTGCAACACAAAGCAGCTACACAGATCATAGTGTAGATATAATGGGAAAACCATAAGCATTAGAGTAAAATCAGCAAAGTGCAACTTGTTGGAATATATGTGCTAGTATTTCCGGTACGGCTAGAAAGGCTTCAGATACCAACTCTCTTCAACTGAAGGTGCGGTACTATTAATATCAGTGTAACTCTCAAAGGTGACGCAGCTCCCGGCATTTCCTTGCTATTCTATAGGATTCAAGTGGGCAGGCCACTACAAATCCTATTCCTATGTTTACAAAATCCTACCAATCAAAGAGGCCCGAAGATTTCAAAGTGTCCATCACAACTGACCGTGTAGACCTCTACACTGCAAATGTCCCTGCTCATCTTCACTACAAGGAACATACTGTACTACTATCATACTCCCTCCGTTCCAAAATATAAGTCTTTGTTTGTTAAGAGTAAATATAGATGTGATAATATAAGAAAAATGGAGAATATTTAAGATAAGATGAAGAGTGATGCTACATAACCGGGTAGCTATAAATGTAAGTACAGCGATACAGGCAAAAGGTACAACCAGGAGCAATGCACAGCTAAACTTGTTTAGTACCATCGGTGTTATCCGACCTTATGGCAAGAGTAAATATAGATCTGATGTGTAGAAAATGGAGGGCAAAGGAAAATAAGTTGCAGAGTGATGGTACATGAACAATTACCTGTCAATATAAGTACACTGATAAAGGATAGCAAGTACTTACAAGAACAATGCACAGCTAAAAAATTTCATTGGCATTGAATATATTCTACACTAATGTCACCATTTATATAGATCAAATAATTTGGAGCGAACAATTGATAAGCAAGCTATCATGCATACTGTTGTCACATAATAAACCAGGTATGTATGCAAGTACAGTGATACAGGACAACAGGTACTAACAAGAGCAAATCAGCGAGCAGCATATTTGTGATATCATGTCGTTCTTTTCAAACCGGAATTCTTCCTCGAGCAGATTTCCTGCAAAAAAGATCCGTAAGGCACATGCGGAAAAGTATAAGTTCAAATTGTCATGTGATTTCATAGACAGTACATCATCCTTGGAACAAGACCAATGCATAACAAGGTTTTTCCATTCAATGTCTTCTAAATTTAGCACAGGAGACTTCACCGGAAATTCATTTAAAGACTTGTCATCAAAGTGTGATTTCCTCAGGTAACACCGATACTGCTGCAATGCTTCCTTGAAAAGCACAAGAAAGCTTTGCTCGTCATGACTATCCAGATTGACCCTCGCCTACTTACAACAATGTAATGTAAATCATTGATGTGTTCAATCAGCAGAAACAGGAAAATAATAACCATGAATAATAGCACTTACACGTAAGTTGGACAGGAAGATGTGAAAATGGTATTTGTCTTCACTATAATCTTCCCATGATGGGAATATATGCACATAGTCCCTAGCAACATTGAAAGCATTGTCTTTTAAACTGGGAATAACTGGAATGGGGTTCCAATCTGCAGCAATTGGCCGTCTCTGCAGTTGGGATAGGTCTTCGGCCGGTGGACTTGCTGTACTTTTTGCTGGAGTGGGTTTTTTTTGTGATACGATTGGTGCTATGGCAACTGAAATTAGTATACCTTTTGCTGGAGTGCAGGTCCTGTGTGGTGGGGCTAGTGGTGTGGCCAATGAAGTATGGGTACAATATGCTGGAGTCGGTCCTTGGTTTTGTGTCACTGGTTGTACAACCAATATAAGTGGGGTGTTGTTTGATTTCTCCGACACCACCACGTTTTTCAAGGACTTTGCTGCTGCTCCTTCAGGTTCGGCAATCACCCTCTTCCTTTTTGATGTCTAATGCACAAGAACAGTATTTGAGTGGAAAAACATGGTATGATGACAAATGGAATATGTATTGATAATGGATGGGCATGGCATCTCGACATATATGATGAGTAAACTAAGCAGATGGCGGTGCAACAAAGTAGAAAAAATGCAAGACAACATATGAAAGATACGCGCAATCAATAAAACCTTGCCAAATTAGAACAGGCACCTTGATGGGTGAACAGGACATGACATCTGCCTTTGACTCCTCGAGGTTAGAATAGTCATTAGGATCATATTCTGAACAAGAATCAACAGGTGGGGAGCGTATGAGTTTCATTGCATCCAGAATGGCACTCAATGCCTTGGTGCCAATTTTGTAAGTCATTGCAGTGTTTAGCTTCAAGAGTGGACTGCTGCTAGTGCGACACAAAGCACAGATCATAGTGTAGATCTAACGGGAAAACCATAAGCATTAGAGTAAAATCAGTAAAGTGGAACTTGTTGGAATATATGTGCTAGTATTTCCGGTACGGCTAGAAAGGCTTCGGATACCAGCTCTCTTCAACTGAAGGTGCGGTACTGTTAATATTAGTGTAACTCTGAAAGGCGACATAGCTCCCGGCATTTCCTTGCTATTCTATAGGATTCAATTGGGCAGGCCACTACAAATCCTATTCCTATATTTACAAAATCCTACGAATCAAAGAGGCCCGAAGAGTTCAAAGTGTCCATCACAACCGACCATATAGACTTCTACACTGCAAATTTCCCTGCTCATCATCACTACAAGGAACATACTGTACTATGATCATACTCCCTTTGTTCCAAAATATAAGTCTTTGTAGAGATTTCCACTATGGATCACATACAGATGTATCCAGATACATTTTAGAGTGTAGATTCACTCATTTTACTCCCTATGTAGTCCATGGTGGAATATATACAAAGAATTGTATTTAGGAACGAGGAGAGTACTTATTAAATAAGAACGGAAGCGGAACATGCTAAAGAAGATCAACCATATTTTGGATAATAAAATGTTCGTTCCGCAGTGCCCACACATGATGAACCAGAGCGCATTAAGAAAGCAACTTCCTGATGTCTCTCTATATGTGGTGCCCGTGCCTTTCGAAAGTAAAGTAGGAACATTAGCTGACTAGTGAAATGTTATCTGTTTTAGTAATATCAGCATCATATCAGATTCGTACTTTAGCAACAAGTTTGGAATTATGAGTGGCACGTTGTTTAGCTTGATGGATTCATGAGCAGTGCTAAGCAGGTACGATGATGGTACTGAATATAAAGGCATGTCTGCATGCAAGTCATGTGACTTTTGTCATTTGGGTCAGTCGACCATTTCAGGCGGTTGGATGAAGATCCTATGTCTCCTAACCCTTCTTCTTCCTCGTCTCTGATTCTTCCCATACAGAACACCGCACGGGCCATCGCCCAGACCATCGGCCCCCACCGCCTATGTTCCTCCGCCACCCCCACCCCCACCCCGCCCCCACCTGCGTCGAGTTTTCTTCATTCCGCGAGGCCCCACCACCGCCCCCACAACCACCATCCCTACCTGAGCCCCTTCGTTCGCACCGGCGAATTTCGGCGAGCTCTGAAAAATTTACTGACCCACTTTTGAAATTTAGTCTACTGTGATTTAACTAGTGTGGAATACAAAAGGATAAAACCATAAGCATTGGGAGTATGGTGTTGAGTGTGCCATGGCGGATCTGAAGGTGCAAACCGGACAAAGGCAACTTTGCAACCAATGTTTGCTTTCAACTAGCAAGTAAGTGATGGACAAGAAATCAGAGTAAAGTAGTGGCGATCTATTTTCTTGTCGCGATAAATAAGTTAAGCAGATACGAAAGAGTACCACCTCTGGTGTGGCGCCGTGTATGCATCTGCTGAGAATTTGATGGTGCTGCGATAGCGATGGATGTCGGCGGCGTGGAAGTAGATCTAGGAGGGTAGACGGTGGCGGCGGGGCGCGGTGGATGAGACGGTCATAGGAGCGGCGCCGGCAAGGTGGATGACAGCGGGGATGAAGCGAGAGGACGGGATGCAAGGATCCCGGTCCAAAGCCGTGGATGAGAGAGGTCGATCTCTTGTAATGGATGGCGGCGTCGGGGTTTCAGCTCCGGCATGGAGGAGGATGGTGGTGGATGGGGTGGCGGACAGAGGAGGCTGGGGTGGAGAGGGTGTTTTGGCGCCCACGAAGTACGAATGGGGAAATGGAGGTAGATAGGAAGGGGGAACCATGTCTTCAGGGCGCGCTTGTCTCAAATGCGAGGAAATTTACAAATTTAGGCCCCGTTTCAAATTTCCTACATCACAACAATATTAGTCGGTTGGGGATAGGACGGTAATCTCGCATACAACGAATATTTGCCAATGAGAATTTGTTTTTGGCGCCCACCATGTATGAATCTGGGTGAGAGGCGTATGTCACGTTTTAGTGAAATTGCAAACCTACCCCTATCGAAACCTATAAAAATCGAGCAGATAGGCTTTGCGTGGCAGGGATAGGCAGTAGTAATTTCCATGTCACAGATTTTGGTTTCGGGCGGTTACTGCGACTTTCCCCGCTTCGTTCAAATTTTGCAGAGTGCACATTTACCGTGCCAACTCAATTTGAATCCCGTTTGTATTCTATTTTTTTCGGGCAGGATCCATTTTCGATTGGAATAAAATTCTATATACATCATTTTTTTATATATACTTTCAAAAGCACAACAAAGAATTCTGCTCCTTTATATGTATAATATGATTTACAAATACAATGATATCAAAATCATAAGGTTGAATTCAAAAAATTTAAACCAAATTATGTTCTACTAAAATGTATGGATCAGTAATATCTACATATTAAATAACATAGATGCACGTGAATTCATATGAGTATGCATGTTTGATAGATCAATTTTGGTTTGAGTATGGATTACATGTATCATCATCTCAAATTCAAATATTTGAATCCCTTTTATGTTCACTCCTTTCACGCCCATCTCTCTCGCATGCATGCTCCTTCATGTAGTTATCACTCTCTTTTCTCCAGCTCACCCGCATGCTCACTTCATGTTTCTCCTATCCTCGCAAACATGGTCTCTCGACGTCTCCCTTGAGAAGTGTGACACTCTCCCTATCATTATACATTACACAGTTTTCATTATCGCTCACGTCTCTACCGTTCTCTGGTATCACTAGGTACCTAAGCTTTCTTTTTCACCGCCACACACACAGTCTCCACTCGTATTTCACTTTGTCTTTCTCTCTATGGGATTCTCTCACACACACTATATGTCTATAGATATGACTCATACCACTAAAATTACTCTCTCTCTCTCTCCTGTAGACACAACATTTGTTGTGGTCTCCTTTTCGTCTCCATCCCAGACTGACATTATTCATTTGTTTACCGATCAGACAAACTCCTCTCTCTCTCTCTCTCTCTCTCTCTCTCACACACACACACGCACACACACAACTCCTGATTCCACTCCCCTTCCCGACTATCGTCTCTCTCTCTCTCACACACACACACAAAACTCTCACTTTCGCACCCCAACTCATATTTCTCTCATAAGCATTTATCGACTAGCCTCTGGATAGGTTTATACACCCGCACACTCGTGCTTGCACTATCGCATACATGTCTCTCTCCCACTCCTTGTTTCTATGTAGATTTTTCTTCCCTTCTTGAGACACGCCCTCTCGACTATGCACACACACACTATCGCCTCATTTTAAGCTGATACCTATCGCACACACACTCTTTGTGTCTTTGTCACACATGCTCTCCATCCTCCTCCTCTCTCCCTCTCTTTCTCACACACACACATGGGCTTTTTGCAACAACTAGCAAGATGCCCATGCATTGCACGGAACATCAAGATGCATTTGTATGAGTAGTTTATCTTGTGGGAGAAAAGCATGAACGAGGGAAGGCCTTATTTGCAAATGTGGAGAGGGGTGTGTGTATCTTTTCTCAAAATTGCCATAGTTTCCTACCCATCCGTCAGATATAGATTGGACGGCCTATATTGTAGGATGGTAGGCACACGATCATCACCGACTATGCTTTTTATAAGAGTAGGGATAAAAAACAGAGTTGGTGATGATGGTGGGCCTGCCATCCTGCAATATAGGTCGTCCGATTTATATCTGACGCATAGGAAGGAAACTATGCCAATTTACCCGCACTCCTCTCCACATATGCAGATAAGGCCTTCCCTCGTTCATCCTTTTCTCCCACAAGACCTTGATGTTCCGTGCAACGCACGGGCATCTTGCTAGTAAGAGTAGAAATTAGACATATACCACTTCTTGAATCTTGAAACCAACAACATTCCTCCCTTATCTCATCAAAAGCGCCAAAGGAATATATTTTGAGTGAAACATAACATATTTTTAGTGATATACGTATTTCAAAACTAGACTTTTTTTCTATCAAATCGGTGAATATGTATTAATCTACTTTGATCCTGTGGCAACGCATTGGCACATTGCTAGTAGTTATTATAATTTTTTGGACACCAGACAAACGGTGGAGTACATATACGAAGAGAAGAGGCACACACACGCAGTCGGTCTCTAACTGTATCACACACAGAGTGTTACGTAAAGGCAACATTAACAAATAAACCCAAAAACCCTAGGTCCATGATTGTTGCATTCGTGGGTACCGGGTACGTGGTGAGTCAGCTTGCGTGAGAATTTGATCCATAGGAGTTGATGGTCGGGACCACAGGTGAACGACTTGGAGGCGGTGGCTCGCCAGTTGCCATAGATCGAGTAGCCATGTTTAAAATATCATTTTAAGCGGGGTTAAGAGTTCCGATTTTCAGTGGTGCGTTATAAGTACTATGTAGTTTTTAAAACGATTGGTATGGAGCGAAAATGGAATTCATAGTACTACGTACCTCCTTGGCGTATGGTTGTATGGGTTTATGTTGCGAGATGTTGAACCTGGTAGTTCTAGGGAAAATACTATGGTTTAGATTTAGATGTTGGTTTTCAGTAATGAAAATCGGAAGGGGGAAACCCTTCTTTTATTAAAAAAAATACTACCTCCGTTCTAGTTTACTAGTCCCCATCATATTTTGGGTCAAAGTTTGTCCATGAATTTTACTTGTAAAATGTGAATGGAAAACGAGATTTTGTTATACCCAAACAAAAAAGGACTGGAGGGAGTGATTGCTCTGACACGGACGCGACCTCTCATAGCGCAAGCATTGAACCAGCGCGCCGGCCAAGACGGCCCTGCTCGCTGCAGGCCCAGCTGAACACGCCTCCTCACCGCATGCAACCGGCTTCAGACTGCCCCACCTGCCTTCATTGAATCCGCACGTGTGCCGGCAACACATCCTTCCGTGAGCTGGCTGGCATTTTAGAACACAAAAAATGACCAAAATATAATTAATTACGCATGGTCTTGACTTGTTGTGCTCGCACTGGTAGCAGGAACTAGAGGTTTTTCTTTATTTATAACTCTCCTCACATTTTTTTTGCTTTGAAGTGAATCATGGTTGTGGACATTATGTATGAATGTGCAGATATCTGTGAACATGAGTTCGATGTGGAAGTTGAACTTGGAATGTCGGGCTTGCGCGTGAACTATACCATGTCCAATGCTTCATGTGTTATTGTTTGGAAAGTAATTGCTATTATTACATGACCCAAAAAATATATTTTGTGCCACATCAGTAGATGCACGGACATCACAACAGGCATCCTGACTGGATAAACATTTGAACCTAGCTATTATGAAGGAAATTTTGTATTGACAACAGTTTTAGATAGGAGGAGACACCTAGCCTGCTCTGGCTCTGCTAGCTTATTTCTGGCTTCTTCCGTCTCTTCTTTGGCTTGGGTGAAGAGAGCATCTGATTGCTCTTTTCGCTTCTTCAGGAACTCAGCTACATTCTCAAGGGTTGCTGCATGCTTTCTTTCAGCCTTTACTAGATCCATGAGGACACGAACTACTGACGACTCCACCTGGCTCGTGTGTAATACAGCATCATCTGGGAATTTGCACCTTGTGTCTAATCCAACATCATTAGGGAACTGGCACCGGCCCTGTGTGTAATCTAGCCTCATTTTGGAAACATGATCTCGAGGTTGACCATACTTCCCTCCTTGAAGGAACTGCATCCTGACATGAAGTTACTTCTTTTTTAGATCAATACTCAGAGCAACCCAGATCCATTTAGTAGAAGCCAGATAAACAGAACTCGGAGAAGTGAATTCAAAAGGAAAAATATATAGAAACAGACTACAAGGTGAGAACAACCACTTCCTACATCAAGCTAAAAATGAAAGCATTAGGACGATTAAGACTCTTCTTATTACATGTTGAAGAACACGAGGCTTAAGAGAAACAGAAACTACAACATATACACATCAAAGAACATGAGGCTAAACAAAAGTAATTGAAAGGGTGTTCTTACCAAAGCTTGTTTTACAGGTTCGATGCAGCTCCTCTTTAACTTGCCACGCTCCTTGAAGATGTCCCCAATATCATGTGTTTGGTCTTCATTGATCCTCTGCATGTTCGCACTCGTGGTTTTAAAATCTCAACATGGCAAGAAAAATATACTACTAGTAATACGCGTGCATCTTGTGGGCAACATTAAAGCACTCGTCTGCCATGTTAGAGCATCTCCAACAGAATCGCAACGCGCGGCACTTTAAAAAAGCATTTACAGTGCTGAGATCAAGTAGAGATAGAGAGTAGACACTCGAGAGTAGAGGATAGTTCTCAGCATAGATAGATAAAAAATAATAATTCAACTACTCCTCGTCGTCCGAATCCTCCTCGGTGATGTCCTCCTCCGATGTCTGACTGTAGTCGTGAAGATACCGATCGTCGTTGGATTTCCAGGGCAATGCTGCTCCTAGCCTCATGGTGAATTGAGCGTCCGCTTTTTGCCTACGCTTGTCCTCGTGATCGGCGGCTCGCTCCGCCCTCCTTTTATCCCTCTCCGCCCTCCTTTGCGCGTAGAACTCGCGCTCGTTGATGATGTCCTGCGGGAAGCGTTGGCGCCACAACGCCATGGCTTCCTCGTCCATCTCGGTGATGCCGAGATAGTGCTCCCTCCTCCGGTTGTCGTGACAATCCTCGTCGGTGATAAGCTGCGCAGAGGAGCGAGCTCCTACGCCCGCTCCCGCGTTGGCATGTTGGGGAAGTTCAATGTTCTATGAGGCCACCGGAGGCGCCACGCTATCGCGACGTACGCGCAAGCGGCCTCTTTGGTGGTGTCGAAATTGCGGAGGTCGAGGCGCATCCCGCAGAACCGGATATTTGCAGAGAAGCCGCCAGAGGGGCGCGCGCGGACGCCGCGGTATCCCCAAGTTTCCCAGTGACGCGGAGGCATGGTGGCGCGGCGGCGGCGAGCCGAGAAAGGGCGGGGAGAGAGCGGTGGCGGGGCACAAAGCGGATAGAGAGCGGTGGCAAGGCACGGAGCGGTGGAAGGGCGTTGGATTTTATAAAGCACGTAGGACGCCGCGCGCCAAAACTAGCGCATGCCCGGCCACTTTTTCCCGCGCACGCGCGATCCTTTCCCGACATCTCTGCTATCTCTACTCTCTTCTCTACTGTTATATTTATTTTATATTTAATATTTATATCTACTTCTCTACTCTCTACTCTCTACTTTTTTCTCTACTTCTTATAAAAAAACCAGAGTTGGTGATGATGGTGTGCCTGCCATCCTGCAATATAGGCCGTCCGATTTATATCTGACAGATAGGAAGGAAACAATGGCAATTTTGCAAAAAGATACCCACATCCCTGTCCGGATTTGCAAATAAGGCCTTCGCTCGTTCATCCTTTTCTCCCACAAGATAAACTACTCATACAAATGCATCTTGATGCGTGCAATGCATGGGCACCTTGCTAGTTCTAAAACCCTTTCCATCATTTGCCACACTACTAGTTGTAGATGAAAAACCTACCCAAGCACAGCGCGATACAGGAGCGACGAACAATTACAAGCTGCTATTCTGTTGGGCAATGGAGGCTATAACCAATTATTTTTAAGGGAACAATAGCACCCAGGAAATTTGAAGGCTAGGTATGAACAAAATTGGAACTGCACATGTACTGCTGAGTGATTCAATACACACATTACCAATCGAGGAGGAGAACGATGGTCATGGCGGCCTCTATGAGTCATGGTCGGCAACAGGAGTCAGTTCATTGTCCACGACGGTGGTGCTTCTGCGCTTGGCGTCGGCTTCCAGGAAGCAGATCCGAGACCGTGGAAGATGGTGCCGGGGAAGAGGCTCCGTGTACGACGACGACGGTGGACCGGCTCCAGTGTGGCGTACGAGGTCGTTGATGAGGCAGATGCACTGCAGTGGATGACTGCACCGATGTAGAAGGGGAGGAGCACGAAGGTTGCGGTGCCGTGGAGAAGTCTATTTTGCGGTGGGGATAGAAAATGGGGAGTATTCAGGTGTACTACTCTGGGTGCCGGGGTGGGGTTGGTTGGGTAGGGTGAACCTGAAGTTATGAAAACAGCCCCCTACCAAGCGTCATTTGTAGGCCTGTTCCGAAGGCTATGATGGTAACTTCCCACTGCTCGAATCAGGGTTGTGGGAGATTTTCCCGCCGACCTCAAAATTTTGTGACACTGAACTCCCCGTGTGGCGTGTTGGGTGATTCGGCTAAGCAACTAGCGAGTAGTACTAGTAAACTCTGCATATTAGGTTTGACTGAAGTCAAACTTCCTAAAGTTTGACCAAGTTTATAGAAAAATATAAACATTTACCATAACAAATATGTATGATGTGAAAGTACATTCAATAATGAATCTAATGGTATTTATTTGTTATTGTATATGTTAATATTTTTTGTTATAAACTTTCTGAGAGTTTACAAAACTTGACTTTGACCAATGCTAATATGCGGATTAAATAAAAATGGAGGGAGTACACATTTGTTTACTTAGTTTGTAGTGAATTAATCATTTGTTGAAATTGTGAAATAAATATATTAGGCTACTGACTTCGAATGTAATGGTCTATACAATTCAATAGTTACAATCATTGTCGAATTCCAAGATGTATACGAGGTCTATAGTACTTCACAACATGCTCAAACTCATATAATCCCAGTCAAATGAGAATCTAAATGCATTTCATAGTTATTACTTTGTAGGATGCAACAGAACCAACCATAACTCTACATCAGCCATTATAAAAGCAACATTTTGAACATATCCCAATGTGTGAATGAAAGGTGCAGAGAGAGAGCTTGCGAAGATGGAGCAGATAGGGCGGGAAAGATTGTATGTATGAGGACGAGAGAGTAGGAGATAAAACTAACGAGACAGAGAGAGAGAGAGAGAGAGATAGAGAGAGAAAGAGAGAGAGGAAGAAGTTAGGTCTGTGAGAAAGATGGAGACATGTAATATACGTGAGATGCGTGTGCATCCGGATTCTGTACACGTGGAAGGAGAAGAGACAATAGGTTTGATGAGAGAGCTGGAAAAACGTGGACGAGAGGGGAAGGATCTTGTGGGTTGAGCGATTGATAATTTTGTGCGGGGGAGAGAGGGATTGGTAATTTTGTGCGAGAGAGAGAGAGGGTGGGGGAGGAGTCAGTCAGCCATCGTCACATCATCCTGCTTCCAAATGGCCTCACATTCTCTAGTGCAGTGTGGTCTCCGTCTTTGATCTCCTCGATGCCCTCTTTGAAGATTGAGGTGTTGTGCATGCTGGGGTGCAGAGAAGCACAACCGAGAGTGGTCGCCATATAACCTTAGATGGGGATGAATTGTGTGCTCGGGGGAGGGGGTGTGTGTGTGTGTTGTGTGTGTGTGTGTGTGTGTCAGATATTGAGAGAAAACAAACCTAAGGAGAGAAATGTGTATGTATGTGATGAAAAGCTACATGCTAAATAGTGTATTCATGAAGAGATTGTGCGTGCGAGATAGAGAGCGATGTGCGGGCCTTGAGGTGGGCAGGGGCCGGGTGAGAGTGTCAAAATGTGCGCGTTGATGCATGATACATCTCCAACGTATCTATAATTTTTGATTGTTCCATGCTATTATATTACCCCTTTTGGATGTTTATGGGCTTTATTTTACACATTTATATCATTTTTGGGATTAACCTGCTAACTGGAGGCACAACCCATATTGTTATTTTTTTTTCTTATTTCAGTATTTCGAAGAAAAAGAATATCAAACGGAGTCCAAACGGAATGAAACCTTCGGGAGCGTTATTTTTGGAACAAATCTGATCCGGAGAGCCTGGAGTGCAAGTCAAGAAAGCTCCGAGGGCCCCACGAGATAGGAGGGCCCCCCCTGTAGGGCACGCCCCCTGTCTCATGGGCCCCTCGGGCGGCCACCGACGTACTTCTTCCTCCTATATATACCTACGTACCCCGAAAACATCCAGGAGCACCATGAAACACAATTTCCATAGCTGTAACCTTCTGTATCCGCGAGATCTCATCTTGGAGCCCTTGTCGGCACTCTGCCGGAGGGGGAAGCAACCACGAAGGGCCTCTACATCAACATCCTTGCCCCTTCGATGAGTTGTGAGTAGTTTACCACAGACCTACGGGTCCATAATTATTAGCTAGATGGCTTCTTTTCTCTTTTTGGATCTCAATACAATGTTCTCCCCCTCTCTTGTGGAGATCTATTCGATGTAAACTCTTTTTGCGGTGTGTTTGTCGAGATCCGATGAATTGTGGGTTTATGATCAAGTTTATCTATGAATAATATTTGAATCTTCTCTGAATTCTTTTATGTATGATTGAGTTATCTTTGCAAGTCTCTTAGAATTATCAGTTTGGTTTGGCCTACTAGATTGATCTTTCTTGCCTTGGGAGAAGTGCTTAGCTTTGGGTTCAATCTTGCGGTATTCTTACCCAGTGACAGAAAGGGTTGCAAGAAACGTATTGTATTGTTGCCATCGAGGATAACAAGATGGGGTTTATAACATATTGCATGTTTTTATCCCTCTACATCATGTCATCTTGCTTAATGTGTTACTCTGTTCTTATGAACTTAATACTCTAGATGCAGGCAGGAGTCGGTCGATGTGTGGAGTAATAGTAGTAGATGCAGGCAGGAGTCGGTCTACTTGTTATGGACGTGATGCCTATATACATGATCATGCCTAGATAATCTCATAACTATGCGCTTTTCTATCAATTGCTCGACAGTAATTTGTTCACCCACCGTAATACTTATGCTATCTTGAGAGAAGCCTCTAGTGAAACCTATGGCCCCGGGTCTATCACTTATCATATTTTCTTTCAATCTACTTTTATTTTCATCTTTACTTTTTGCATCTATATCGAAAATACCAAAAATATATTTATCTTATCATACTATCTTTATTAGATCTCACTTTCGCAAGTGGTCGTGAAGGGATTGACAACCCCTTTATTGCGTTGGTTGTGAGTTCTCAGTTTGTTTTTGTAGGTGCATGGGACTTTTGAGGAGCCTCCTACTGGATTGATACCTTGGTTCTCAAAACTGAGGGAAATACTTACACTACACTTTGCTGCATCACCCTCTCATCTTCGAGGAAAACCAACGCAAGCTCAAGACGTAGCAAGAAGGATTTCTGGCGCTGTTGCCAGGGAGGTCTTCACTCAAATCAAGACATACCAAGTACACATCACAAACCCATCTCCCTCGTATTTACATTATTTGCCATTTGCCTCTCGTTTTCATCTCCCCCACTTCACCCTTGTCGTTTTATTCGCCCTCTCTTTCCCAATCTCCTCCTCTCTTTTCGCTTGTCGTTTTTTTTGTTTGCTTGTGTGTTGGATTACTTGTTGCCATGGCACAAGATAATACCAAGTTGTGTGACTTCTCGAATACCAATAATAATGATTTCCTTAGTACTCCGATTTCTCCTCTTAATGATGTGGAGTCTTGTGAAATCAATACCGCTTTGTTGAATCTTGTTATGAAGGATTAATTCACCGGCCTTCCTAGTGAAGATGCCGCTACTCATCTAAACAATTTTGTTGATTTGTGTGACATGCAAAAGAAGAAAGATACGGATAAAAATATTGTCAAATTGAAGTTATTTCCATTTTCACTTAGAGATTGTGCTAAAGTTTGGTTTTCGTCTTTGCCTAAAAATAGTATTGATTCTTGGAACAAGTGTAAAGATGCTTTTATCTCTAAGTATTTTCCTCCCGCTAAGATCATCACTCTTAGGAACGATATTATGAATTTTAAACAACTTGATCATGATCATGTTGCCCAATCTTGGGAAAGAATGAAATTGATGCTTCGCAATTGCCCTACTCATGGTTTGAATTTATGGATGATCATACAAAAATTTTATGCCGATTTGAACTTTGCTTCTAGAAATCTCTTAGACTCGGCCGCGGGAGGCACCTTTATGGAAATCACATTAGGAGATCCTACAAAATTGCTTGATAATATTACGGCTAATTATTCTCAATGGCACACCGAAAGATCTTCTAGTAAAAAAGTGCATGCTATAAAAGAAATCAATGTTTTGAGTGGAAAGATGGATGAACTTATGAAGATGTTTGCTACTAAAAATACTCCTCTTGATCCCAATGATATGCCTTTGTCTTCCTTGATTTAGAATAATAATGAATCTATGTATGTGAATTTTGTTGGTAGGAATAGTTTTGGAAACAATGCTTATAGAGGAAATTTTAATACTAGATTGTTCCCTAGTAACCCCTCTAATAATTATGGAAATTCCTACAATAATTCTTATGGTAATTTTAATAAGATGCCCTCTGATTTTGAGAATAGTGTGAAAGAATTTATGATTTCTCAAAAGAATTTTAATGCCGTGCTTGAAGAAAAATTTCTTAAAGTTGATGATTTGGCTAGGAACGTTGATAGACTTTCGCTTGATGTTAATTCTCTTAAACTTGGATCTTCTTATCCTAAGCATGATATCAATGAGTCTCTCAAAGTAATGAGAATTTCCATCGACGAGTGCAAGGAAAGAACAGCTAGATTGCATGCTAAAAAAGAAAGCTTTATAAAAGCGTGTTCTTCTAGTCTTCATGAAAATAATGATGAGGATCTTAAAGTTATTGATGCGTCTCCGATTAGATCTATGTTTTGCAATATGAATCTTGATGATTATGGGAGTGATGATGAATCCACTTTGCCTAGAAGGCGTCCCAAAAATTCGGAGTCTTTAGATCTTGATGTTAAATTTGGTAAAAGTGAGATTGAAGAACCCTCAACTTCTAATAATATTGAACTTACTATCTCGGATTTCAAGGAATGTGATTATGATAATTGCTCTTTAAAAGGTTGTATTTCCTTGTTGCAATCCGTTATTAATTCTCCTCATGCTTATAGTCAAAACAAAGCTTTTACCAAACATATTGTTGATGCCTTGATGCAATCTTATGATGAAAAACTTAATTTGGAAGTTTCTATACCTAGAAAACTTAATGATGAGTGGGAACCTACTATAAAGATTAAAATTAAAGATTATGAGTGTTTTGCTTTGTGTGATTTGGGTGCTAGTGTTTCCACGATTCCGAAAACTTTATGAGATATTCTAGGTTTCCATGATCTTGATGATTGCTCTTTAAATTTGCACCTTGCAGATTCCACCATTAAAAAACCTATGGGAAGGATCAATGATGTTCCTATTGTTGCAAATAGAAATTTGGTGCCCGTGGATTTTATCGTTCTTGATATAGATTGCAATCTTTCTTGCCCTATTATTCTTGGTAGACCTTTCCTTAGAATGATTGGTGCGATTATTGATATGAAGGAAGGGAATATTAGATTCCAATTTCCATTAAAGAAAGGCATGGAGCACTTTCCAAGAAAGAAAGTTAAATTACCTTATGAATATATCATGCGTGCTACTTATGAATTTAGTGTCAAAGATGGCACTCGTTAGATCTATCCTTGCTTTTATGCCTAGCTAGGGGCGTTAAACAATAGCGCTAGTGGGAGGCAACCCAATTTTCTTTATGTTTTTTGTTTTTGCTCCTGTTTAGTAATAAATCTTGCATCTACCTTCTGGTTAGATGTGTTTTTATCTTTTAATTAGTGTTTGTGCCAATTAGAACCTATAGGATAACCTACGATGATAGTTGATTTGATTCTGCTGAAAAACAGAAACTTTGCACGCACGAATATAATTTTGTCAAATCACAGGAACGTGATTTTGCGTTGATTATTTTTTATTCTGTTCAATAAACAAATTGTCCAGGACTTCCTATTTTGGTAGGATTTTAAGAGTTCCAGAAGTTTGCGTAAGTTACAGATTGCTACAGACTGTTCTGTTTTTGATAGATTCTACTTTTTGTGTGTTGTTTGCTTATTTCAATGCATCTATGGCTAGTAAATTAGTCTATGAACCATAAAGAAGTTGGAATACAGTAGGTTTAACACCAAATTGAATAAATAATGAGTTCATGGCAGTACCTTATGTGGTGGTTTTGTTTTCTTTCACTAACGGAGCTTATAAGATTTCCTGTTGAGTTTTGTGTTGCGAAGTTTTCAAGTTTTGAGTAAAGCTTTTATGGACTATGGAATAAGCAGTGGCAAGAGCCTAAGCTTGGGGATGCTTATGGCACCCCAAGATATTCAAGAATAGCCAAAAGCCTAAGCTTGGGGATGCCCCGGGAAGGCATCCCCTCTTTCGTCTTCGTTCATTGGTAACTTTACTTAGAGTTATATTTTTATTCGCTACTTGATATGTGTTTTGCTTGGAGTGTCGTGTATTATATTAGTCTTTGCTTTTTAGTCTACCACAATCATCCTTGCTGTACACACCTTTCGGTAGAAGCCTATTTGATTAGAATTTGCTAGAATACTCTATGTGCTTCACTTATATCTTTTGAGCTTGATAGTTTTTGCTCTAGTGCTTCACTTATATCTTTTAGAGCACGGTGGTGTCTTAATTTTGAAGAAATTACTAGTATCTCATGCTTCACTTATATTATTTTGAGAGTCTTTTATAACAGCATTGTATTTGCTATGGTCATAAAGTTGGTCCTAGAATGATGAGCATCCAAGTTGGGTATAATAAAAACTATCATAGAAAAGTGAATTGGATGCCATGATCAACTTGATACTTGATAATTGTTTTGAGATATGGAGGTAGTGATATTAAAGTCATGCTAGTTGGGTGATTATGAATTCAAAGAATGCTTGTGTTGAAGTTAGCAAATCCCGTAGCATGCACGTATTGTTAAAGTTCTGTAACAAATTTGAAACACGAAGTGTACTTGGCTTGTGCATCCTTATGAGTGGCGGTCGGGGACGAGCGATGGTCTTTTCCTACCAATCTATCACCCTAGGAGCATGCGCGTAGTACTTGAGTTTTTGATGACATCTAAATTTTTGCAATAAGTATATCAGTTCTTTTGACTAATGTTGAGTCCATGGATTATACGCACTTTTACCTTTCCACCTTTGCTAGCCTCTTCGGTATCGTGCATTGCCCTTTCTCACCTTGAGAGTTGGTGCAAACTTCACCGGTGCATCCAAACCCCGTGATACGATACGCTCTATCACACATAAACCTCCTTATATCTTCCTCAAAACAGCCACCATACCTACCTATTATGGCATTTCCATAGCCATTCCGAGATATATTGCCATGCAACTTTCCATCGTTCCGTTCATCATTTTCATGACATACTTTACTTTTGTCATATTGCCATTGCATGATCATGTAGGTGACATCGTATTTATGGCAAAGCCACCAAGCATTATTTTTCATACATGTCACTCTTGATTCATTGCACCATCCCGGTACACCGCCGGAGGCATTCATATAGAGTCATATCTTGTTCTAGTTTAGAGTTGTAATTTTTATGTTGTAATAAATAGAAGTGTGATGATCATCATTATTAGAGCATTTCCCAAAGAAAAAAAGGGGAAAAAAAGAAAGGCCAAAAAAAAGAAAGGCCCAAAAAAAAGAAAAAAGAAAAAGAAAAAAAGAAAAAAAAAGAAAAAGGGCAATGTTACTATCTCTTTTCCCACACTTGTGCTTCAAAGTAGCACCTAGTTCTTCATGTAGTGAGTATCATATTTTGTGCTTCAAAGTAGCACCTTGTTCTTCATATAGTGAGTCTCATAAGTTGTCTTTTTCATACTAGTGGGAATTTTTCATTATAGAACTCGGCTTGTATATTCCTACGATGGGCTTCCTCAAATGCCCTAGGTCTTCGTGAGCAAGCAAGTTGGATTCACACCCACTAGTTTTCTTTTGTTGAGCATTCATTTATAGCTCTAGGGCATCCGTTGCATGGCAAACCCTACTCCTCATGTTGACATCAATTGATGGGCATCTCCATAGCCCGTTGATTATCCTCGTCAATGTGAGACATTCTCCTTTTTTGTCTTCTCCACACAATTCCCATCATCATATTCTATTCCACCCATAGTGCTATATCCATGGCTTACGCTCATGTATTGCGTGAAGGTTGAAAAAGTTTGAGATTATTTAAGTATGAAACAATTGCTTGGCTTGTCATCGGGGGTATAGAAGTTGGGAACATCTTTGTGTGACGAAAATGAAGCATAGCCTAACTATATGATTTTGTAGGGATGAACTTTCTTTTGCCATGTTATTTTGAGAAGACATGATTACTTTGATTAGTATGCTTGAAGTACTACTATTTCTTATGTCAATATGAACTTTTATTTTGTATTCATTTGGATCTGAACATTCATGCCACAATAAAGAAAATCACATTCTGAATTATGCTAGGTGGCATTCCACATCAAAAGTTCTCTTTTTATCATTTACCTACTCGAGGACAAGCATGAATTAAGCTTGGGGATGCTTGATACTTCTCCAACGTATCTATAAATTTTGATTGTTCCATGCTATTATATTACCCCTTTCGGATGTTTACGGGCTTTATTTTACACATTTATATCATTTTTGGGACTAACCTACTAACCGGAGGCCCAACCCATATTGTTGTGTTTTTGCCACTTTCAGTATTTCAAAGAAAAGGAATATCAAACGGAGTCCAAACAGAATGAAACCTTCGGGAGCATTATTTTTGGAACAAATCTGAACCGGAGAGCCTGGAGTGCAAGTCAAGAAAGCTCGAAGGGCCCCACGAGATAGGAGAGCG
>NC_041385.1:404538278-404547388 GCF_002162155.2 Triticum dicoccoides | reverse complement strand
GGGTGTGCCCCTGTCTCGTGGGCCCCTCGGGTGGCCACCGACATACTTCTTCCTCCTATATATACCTACATACCCCGAAAACATCCAGGAGCACCACGAAACACAATTTCCACCGCCGTAACCTTCTGTGTCCGCGAGATCCCATCTTGGAGCCCTTGTCGGCACTCTGCCGGAGGGGGAAGCAACCACAGAGGGCCTCTACATCAACATCCTTGCCCCTCCGATGAGTTGTGAGTAGTTTACCACAGACCTATGGGTCCATAGTTATTAGCTAGATGGCTTCTTTTCTCTTTTTGGATCTCAATACAATGTTCTCCCCCTCTCTTGTGGAGATCTATTCGATGTAAACTCTTTTTGCGGTGTGTTTGTCGATATCCGATGGATTGTGGGTTTATGATCAATTTTATCTATGAATAATATTTGAATCTTCTCTGAATTCTTTTATGTATGATTGAGTTATCTTTGCAAGTCTCTTCGAATTATCAGTTTGGTTTGGCCTACTAGATTGATCTTTCTTGCCATGGGAGAAGTGCTTAGCTTTGGGTTCAATCTTGCGGTGTTCATACCCAGTGACAAAAAGGGTTGCAAGACACATATTGTATTGTTGCCATCGAGGATAACAAGATGGGGTTAATATCATATTGCATGTGTTTATCCCTCTACATCATGTCATCTTGCTTAATGCGTTACTCTGTTCTTATGAACTTAATACTCTAGATGCAGGCAAGAGTCGGTCGATGTGTGGAGTAATAGTAGTAGATGGAGGCAGGAGTCGGTCTACTTGTTATGGACGTGATGCCTATATACATGATCATGCCTAGATAATCTCATAACTATGCGCTTTTCTATCAATTGCTCGACAGTAATTTGTTCACCCACCGTAATACTTATGCTATCTTGAGAGAAGCCTCTAGTGAAACCTATGGCCCCGAGTCTATCTCTTATCATATTTTCTTTCAATCTACTTTTATTTTCATCTTTACTTTTTGCATCTATATCAAAAATACCAAAAATATATTTATCTTATCATACTATCTTTATTAGATCTCACTTCCGCAAGTGGCCGTGAAGGGATTGACAACCCCTTTATTGCGTTGGTTGCGAGTTCTCAGTTTGTTTGTGTAGGTGCGTGGGACTTTTGAGGAGCCTCCTACTTGATTGATACCTTGGTTCTCAAAACTGAGGGAAATACGTACGCTACACTTTGCTGCATCACCCTCTCCTCTTCGAGCAAAACCAACGCAAGCTCAAGACATAGCAATGCATTTGTTACATGCGATCGTGCGATAGATGGACGAATCGAGAGAGATGGTTGTTGTGTTACGGATGCTCCTCTCTCTCTATCTCTCTCTCTCTCTCTCTCACACACACAAGTAAAATAGAAGACCGTTCTCTCATGTATACACAACATATCGGCATCTGTCTATGTCTCACTCATGCACGATCATTTGCACATTCACACCTCTCTATGTCTCTATCACACGCACACCGTCTCCACATTGCCCTTCTGCCACAACACACATACACACGTGCTCTCTCAGTCACACACACAAAATCAGTATTAAAAAACTAGGGCGCACCTAAAACGTCCAAATCCAAATAAACACGAACTAGAGCTAAATTCAAATATATGGAAATATTATAGCGTCAAGAACTTTTCCAAGAAAAAAAGTTGAGTAATATTCGGGGATTGTTTTCACACACACAGAAAGGTTCGGTGGATGTCCTTCGAACGCGACACGGTGACACACCGTTCGATCGACCGCGCGGCCGCGGTTCACGCGCTTGCACAGGATTTCGTATCATGGCTGTGGTAAATAATAAAAGTGCTGCCCAAGTCTAATGTTTACGTGTACTAGTATGGTTTTCTTTTAAGTTTGACCAACCCTATATAAAACTAAACTAAGCTCCCATACGCGCACTCATCAATATTCCGCCGCCGCCGTTGCGCATGCCGGCGCCCGCCTGCTCCGGCCAACAATTTCTCGCCCATCACCGCCGTGTCACCGCCATCCTTGTGCCATGAAGCCGAAGGCTCACCCGCTCACGTCGTCTGCAGTCCCTCCTCGCGATGTCGCCGCGCTGCCAAGCACGCGAGCAGCTGGTGGAGCCGCGTCTATGCACACAGCATACAAAGAGGAGGACGAGTGTGTGCTCTAGCACGTCGACGAGGAGGAACTAGCGTGTCATTGTCGTCTCCGCCCGCGTGGAGGAGGCGCACATGGTCGCTGTCGCGGCGGAAGCCGGTCGCACGCGCGTTGAGCCTAGAAACCGGGTGCGGATGCGGAATCTACCTTCGAGACCTTGAACACCACGTGCATCCTGCAATCTGAAGGAGCAATTTGGGTCAGTCAACTCTTGTGAGCTGTTTGATGCAACATGGATGGCTAGAAGGGCTTCTTCAACCTCCGAAATTGATGCACGGTTCATCTTCTCAGCCCGCCACATGCCTAACCGCCTGCCGCCGCTGCCCCGACCTCCCCTGAACTTCCTGCCACCGCCATGCTCCCCCCACCCCCGCCATCCGTTTAACCCCGGGCACGATCCATTTTTTCTGGCGAACTGCATTCCACAATGAACACTCATAAGATAGATCATGGGCACCCTGCCACCCTAATATAGATACTGGGGCAGCTTCTCTGTCGTCTTCTTCCTTCGCTCCGTCGAACTTCTTTCACAAATCGACTGACCCAAATTATACTACTAGTACGAACGTATTAAGTATAGTAGGGACACGAAGATACGACCAGTAGTACCAACTGCAAGAAGAACAGTAGTAAGACATAGTACTAGTACTACTGTACGTACTAAAGAGTTCAAATAACAAGAAAGAATATAAACATACTTCTGCTGGGGCTTCAACACACCCTTGAAAATAAACTAAGCAACTAGTTTGCTTGACACTGCAGTAGAACCAGCATGAGCGACGGCACTGCCACCTACTCGGAGTCCGAGTCCACGTCCTCGACTTCATCCTTGTCCCTCTTCCTCTTCCTCTTCGCCGATGCTTCTTTGCTTGAACCGGACACTAGGCTCTGCTTCTTCATCCAACCCTTGTAGATATTTAAACAAAGGTAGGCATCCATTGCTGCGTACAGGATGTGATCTTCATCTAATGTCTTCGACTCCTATGCATGATGAAACTCGGGGTGAGGTTTCTTTAGTTTAGCGTACGAAGGATCAATCATGGCTGCTGCCAGGGTCAGCATTGAAGGCTAAGAGGAGGACACCAGGCTTGCCTTCTGGAGATCAAAGGGCTGGCCTACAATGAGGCCTGTCCTACCCAGGACATCCCTGTTGTTCCTAAAGTCTACAGTAACGAATTTCACTGTTTCATCCTTGAGGAAGTTCTTAAAATCCTGACACTCAACATCGGCATGGCATATGTGGTAGACCAAGCACATGTTATGTACGCAAACCTGGATCAGGGCGGGCTTCTTCTTCTTTGCCTCCTTTAGAATCTTCTCTCTTTCCAGGACTGTGGTGTACTCAACATCTAGCCCAGCGACCCACTCATCCGTTGAACTGTTGAACATGCATAGGAAGCGAGCAAGGCATGCTTTCATCATCATGGATCCACGTGTGTAGACGATGAACTCATCGCTGGTGATGGCTCTAACCTGGTACTCAGCAGCGACCATGGAGATTTGGGAGGCCATGGATTTTGGAGGAGGTTTAGGCGAACTTGAACTGGTGTAATGTGAAAGGACAAGACTACTGGGAGCAAACTATTGTAAGATACTGTACTAGTAGAAGACGGGGACGAGTAGGGCGTGAAAACGGCATGGGGTTGCTGGCTTGCCCGGTGGATAAACGGCTGCAAGCCCCCAAAGAGTTCTTGAGAACTATGCGGGGCCCGCTAGATTTCATGTCTACTAGACCCAAATCGTAGGCCTGATCGTATAGCTTCTGTCTGTTCACACACCATGCCGGCGCGTGGATGTAACTTCACATAATTCCGTCAACCATCGCACCTCCCACGACCTTCACCTCCACTACTAGGGAAAACCCTATACACAGAATCTTAGCAGCAGTGCGGCTCAAAAAGGAGCGCTGCTGCTAATTAGCAGTAAGGCGGGTGTGGAAAACCCTCTACTGACAAGTGTTTAGTAGTAGCGTGCTTGGTGCAACCCGCGCTGCTACAAATATCGACCGATAGTGCCCACCAAACTCCATTTAGCAGCAGCGCGGAGCCGCGAGCCGCGCTACTGCTATAGCTGTAGTAGTAGCGCGGTTTTCTGAGGTCGCTGCTGCTAATTTTCAAATTGGGCACACTTTTGGTCCCGGTTAGCAGTAGCGCTTGTTCCCAAAGCGCGCTGCTGCTCCTTTCTTAGCAGCAACACGTTTTACGTCCTGCGCTACTGCTAATCCGCACCAACCCACCACCTTTTCCCCACCCGTCCTCCCCCTCCCCCTCCTCTCTTCCCTTTCCCCTACCTCCCACATCCTCCCACTCTCACTCTTCTTCTTCCTCAATACTTCTCCCCCATTACTCTCCCTCTTCTACCTACCTTTCTCTCTCTTCATTACTCCTACCTAACTACACCACCTCCATTAATGCATCTCCTTTCCCTTTTTCCTTCCCCCTCCACTAGTTGAAGGTGTCTCCTCCCAAATTAGGTAGCTAGGTAGATGTAGCATTTAGTTAAGTGACCTATTTGCCCCCTAACTAGATCTATCTTTGTCAAGAAGAGATTTGTGCACTTTTGATCTCCCTACATCATCATCTCCACCATGTGCTCGATCTCGAGATAGAGGTGATTAACATTTCATGCTTTTGCGAAATGGAAATATGTTTATGTGTGTGTGATATGTTTATGGAAATTGTGTGTGTGGCATGAGTTGATGCCAAATTGTGCTTTTGAGTTGCCTATGTTTTGCCGAAATGTCGATTTATTTCCATTTCGGCGAATCTCGGGCAAACTCTAGATCTATATATGTCCTATTTTTAAGGAAGGTCATGCCGAATTTTTGTATGACTTTGATGCATGCTCACATTTTTATAATCAATTTGTTTATTATTATCGTGCAGAGTTGACGATGGTCAGTGGAACGATGGTGGACAGGTGGTTGTGGTCGGCGGTGCAGGACATGAAAGAAAATAACCAGACAGAGGTTTTATGTCCGTGTCGAAAATGCAAAGGAATAGTTTGTCTCGACCCCCATGACGATGGTCGTGTCGAAGCGCACCTGCTCATGACTGGTTTCATGGATGGCTATACTCGTTGGATAATTGAAGATGAGGATGACGATGTTGAGGATGACGACGGGGCAGGCAAAGATGACACGGGGCAAGACGAAGAGATGATCGATAATGGTGGCGGGGAAGAAGCCGGACATGGCGGCGGAGAAGGGGCCGGACATGGCGGTGGAGAGAATGACATGGACTCCACGCAACAGAGTTCGTCGGTACTAAGTTCAATCGTGCGGGACCCTCATGTTCAAGCATTGCTTCGCAAGGAGACGAGTACTGAGAGAGATGCTTCTAGAGAGGAGGCTAAGCTGGAGCAACTGGTGATAGACTCGAACACTCCATTGTATGATGGTTGCAATCCTGAGGTGACCCGCTTGAGTTTCACACTCCAACTCCTGAAGACGAAGGCTAAAAACAAATGGACCGACACTAGCCTCGATGAGCATCTCAAGTACCTAAAGGATGTTCTTCCCGCGGGTAATCTATGTCCTAGTAGTGTTGATGAGGCCAAGAAGATTGTGTGCCATCTTGATCTGCCACACGTTAGATACCATGCATGCATCAACGATTGCATAATTTATCGGAAGGAGCACACGGAAAAAACAAGCTGTCCGGTGTGCAATGCTTCTCAATACAAGAAGGCCGGGAAGAAATGTCCCCAGAAAGTTGTATGGTACTTACCGATCACTCCCCGTCTCCAGAGGTATTTTGTAGATCCCAAGGAAGCAAAGCTAATGCACTGGCACGCGGAGAGGAAGAAGCCCGACGATGGAGATGATCTGGAGCTGAGACACGTTAAGGATGGAAGCCAGTGGAGAGTGTTGAACATATTCTATCGGTATTTTGAATGTGATGCAAGGAACATCGTGCTCAACGTGTGTATCGATGGCATGAATCCGTTTGGCAACCAGAACACTAACCATAGCACATGGCCCGTGTTTGTATGGATGTACAACGTCCCCCCTGGTTGTGCATGAAATCGAAGTACATTCACATGAGCATGCTTATTCAAGGTCCAAAACAACCAGGAAATAATATTAATTTGTATCTGGGGCTACTTCAAGAGGAGTTAGACACGTTATGGAAAACACCAGCCAAGACATGGGACGCCAGCAAAGGCGAGTATTTCAACATGACAGCCGCGCTGATCACGACAGTGCAGGACTATCTCGGTTACGGATATGTGACAGGCCAGGTGTGCCATGGATATTGCGGATGCACGTGGTGCATGGATGATACGACGTCTCAGCAGCTAATGTCAAGGAAAGATGGCGGGTCTGGGAAAATCGTGTACATGGGGCATCAAAGATGGCTCGAACAGAACGACCCCTGGAGAAACCGTGGAGATCTATTCAATGGTCACACTGAGCATCGAGGACCTCCACGTAAGTGGAGCGGTGCCGAAATCGATGAGCTGTTGAAAAACTGGAAGGAGTGCCCCGCGCTGGGAAAGATGATGAGAAAGGCGCCGGAGCCACTGCTGAAGGTATGGAAGACGAGGTCTGTGTTCTGGGACTTGGAGTACTGGCACAAACTCGATACACCTCATTGCCTTGATCGAATGCATATCTATAAGAATGTCCTTGAGAGTTTGCTCGCAACACTGATGAACATGTCGGATAAGACCAAGGATGGGCCGACGGCAAGAAAAGACTTGCAAGATTTGAAAATCAGGGAAGATCTGCACAAGCCACCCCGTAAAATGTCAGACGAGACAGAGACGGAGACAAAGGCACGGGAGAAGAAGGGCAAGAAAATAAAGAAAGAGGATTATTGCCCCCCTTCTTGCTTCACCTTAAGCAGGCTGAGATCGATCAATTCTTTAAGTGCCTTACGTAGTCAAAGTTAGTTCCGGTTACTGTGGCAAGATAAGCAGATATCTAGACACGGACAAGAAAAGGTTCAGCAGGATGAAGTCCCATGACTGTCATGTGATGATGACGCAGATACTACCTGTTGCCCTTAGAGGGATAATGGACAAGCACGTCCGTGACACGCTTATTGGTCTCTGCAACTTTTTCGACTCATCTCTCGAAAGTCGATCAGTGTGAAGCAGCTCCGAAGGCTACAGGAAGAGATCGTTGTGATACTGAATGAGCTTGAGATGTACTTCCCGCCCGCGTTCTTTGACGTGATGGTGCATCTGTGTGTCCATATTGTGGATGACATAATAGACCTTGGGCCGTCATTCCTGCACAACATGATTCCGTTTGAGAGGATGAATGGGATAATCAAAGGATTCATTCATAACATGTCCCGTCCGGATGGAAGCATCGTCCAGGGCTATGTGACACAAGAGTGCATCTCTTTCTATGAGAATTTTCTATATGGCGCAGACCAACCGCCTGGTGTTAGTGTTGGTTTTCCCGTTAACAAGCACGATGGGAGGCTCGAAGCAGAAGGTCACTGCAACGGTCGTAGGGAACTGCACGTGGCATACTCAGATCGACGCAACAACTTTGACAGAGCAAACTTGGTAGTGCTACAACACCTAGACGAGGTAGATCCTATCATGGCACTGCACAAAGAAATTATCGCAAAGAAGTATCATGACCGAGGGGTATGCAGGACGGGCGCTGAAGTTACTAGAGAGAACAACTCCACTTTCCTGCATTGGTTCAAAGAGCATATTATTGCTTATCCCCCGGAGGAGGGCTCTAAGGACGGATTGCTCATATACGCCTTAGCACATGGCCCCTCGCCCAACCTCGTAACCTATCAGGCATATGATATCAACGGATACACGTTCTACACGAAGGCCAAAGATATGGACAGTGATGATCAGAACTCAGGGGTGACGATGGAATGCATGACCGGCAGCGACAACGGTGCAACTGTATGATTTTATGGAAGGGTTGAGGAGATCTGGGAGCTTGACTACTCTGGATTGCACAACACGACGATGTTCCGTGTCAGATGGGCTAAGAATGTCGAAAGAGAAAAACGGATTTTCACTACCATGACTATACCCGACGCTAAGAGCGCTACTGTGAACGCTATCGCCAAAAACGAGCCATGGGTACACGCTAAGCACGTGACACAATGCTTCTTCATAACCGACCCATGCAATCCCAGTCGTGTTGTCGTGAGGAGAGGTAAAAGGAACATCATTGGAATGGATGGAGTCGCCAACGAGGAAGACTATGATCAGTACGGCAACCCAATGAGGGAAGATGACGATGATGATGAAGTATACGTCAAAATAAGAATCAATACTAAATTACCTAAGAAAAATCATACTCCATGGAAAAGGCAAAGTCACAATGAGGGGCTCAATTATTCTGCGACGAACAAGAAGGGAAAGAAGCTGACTCCAAAATGAAAACGTCAGCGCTGAGGAACCGTATGTTATCGGTCAAATGATGTAATATATATATATATATATGTTCCTATTTTGTATACACACTTAGCCATTATTATGCATGGGTCCAATGATGTAATGTCAAATGATGCAATATATATCACCTTCCCTTTGTTCACTGCTCTCGGGAAATAAAAGTGGGAGAAAATAAAGGAAAAGAAAAAGGAAAACTGGCAGTAGCGATTTCCTTATAAAACCACTAAAGTCAAGCTAGCAGTAGCCATTTCTTTATAAAACCGCTACAGCTAGTTAAGGTAGTAGCAGCGCGTTTGGTCTAAACCGCTACAGCTAGTGAAGATAGTAGCAGTGCGTTTTGTCTAAACGCGCTACTGCTACATCCACTTAACCCAAAATTCTCACTCTCCCTTCTTCATCCCGCCTCTTTTCCCCCAAATCGCCACTCTCTCTTCCCCCGTCGCACCGCCGCGCCCCAGCGCTCGCCCCCGACCCCGGCGCTCGCCCCGACCCCGGTGATCGCCCCCGACCCGGCCCCGGCGCTCGCGCTCGATCCGGCCCTCGCCCCCGACCCCGGCGCTCGCCCCCGACCCGGCCCTC